>NW_021636268.1:0-33018 GCF_004799145.2 Neltuma alba | reverse complement strand
ACAGCAAATGCACCGGAGAGAGAGTTTGGAGAGACGGAGAGAGAGACTTGTGGAGGAGAAAAAAACGCATAATGCTACTGCACAAAACTGATCCCTTTGATCAGTTTCGTAACTCCTTGTTTATTTCAAACAAAAACTGTCTCAAAACCCTCTGCACAACCGTTCCCGCCTTTTGGCAAAATATATTAAAGGGCAAAATTACAGTTAAGACCCATGAGTTTTGCTATTTACATTGGAGTCCCAAATGACATTGGGCTTGGGTCCAATCCACCAAGGGTGGACTGGCCCATTTTCCTACATCTCCCACTCACACTTGGTGGATTAGATGTCGCGGGTCTAGTCTCTTCACCTTCCCTCAATTTCATACTTAGTGCTTTGCCGTGACCGCGTGGGCATGACGTCTTCGCTTGGGTCCCTGTACTAGAAATCCCTTTTAAAGGATCAGCACAAGTCACCCTCTCCTTTGTGTAGCTTGAATTTTAAAATTATGCCTCAGATGTCCCAGATTTACTTATATACACTTTTTCACGGTAAATCTAATCCCTCTCGAGTCAATGGTTGACTTAGATTACCTTTCTCGTATGTCTAGTATCCACACTTACGACCACAAAATGTCATAAGGGACATGTCACAGACACTAGCATAGGTGTGTATATCACAGTTAATCTTCCTTTCGCCCAAGTATCACTTTGAAATGAATTAGTCGCTTTCTCAGCATACTACCTTAGATCGCATCAATCATGACCATAGGACATATGCCAAAGTAGCAGTCACTGAAACATATCTTCATGATATTGTCAAAGTCAAAGGACACCAATAGGAGGATAATTCCTCCCTGGGAATCACACAGCAATGAAGCAGGGATCTTTCACTTGCTTCCCTTTTGCGGTTCTCTCAGCACATGTGGTATGAAACACATGCTACGGTGTTACTCTTTTACTATAAGAGCGTATGTCGATTTAGATTTATTATTAACACCGTACAGACTTAGGTCCAGACACACTCAGTATCTAAACCCAAATTCTTCAACTCTGCTCATTGTTATGACGTCGACGTTGAAGAGTTTGTTGTCTGGCTACAGGTATTATGGAAGTGGGATTCCAAACTTCGATCCAGCTTTATCAACGTGGATCTCATCTTGACTTGCTACACTTTAGTCAAGGCGACATAAGGTTTGTGTTTCTTCTCTACCATATCAGCATTCATTGCTGCTTTACTGGTGAACACAAATGTCTCATCTTTGTTCACTCCACCTGAGTGTCAAAGGCGGTTGCCCGTGTGAGAGAGCCAACCTTTTTAACCTGTACGACATACTAGACATTGTATACTTTCGGACAGACACATAAAGTGATAACGAAATATAATTTCATTAATGAAGCATTCATATTACACTTTACGTATGCCAAGGGCTTGTACATGTTCTTTAAAAACTTTTTCGCCTATTGGCTTTGTCAGAGGATCTGCTACCATACATTTGGTTGAAATGTATTGTACAGTAACAATCTTTTGTGCTATGTAATCTCTAACAAAATTATACTTGATGTCAATGTGCTTGGTTTTGCTGTGATACTTAGGATCTTTAGTATAGGCTATGGCTGCAGTATTGTCACAGTATACCATCACCGGATTGGTACTCTCATTTCCAAATCCAAGGTGTTCTATAAATCTCTTCAGCCATAAAGCCTCTTGCACTGCTGCAGTGCATGCCACAAACTCAGCTTCCATTGAATGTAAGGCAATGCACGTTTGCTTCTTGCTACTCCAACATATGGCGCCATTGTTGAGCAAGAAGGTATAACCTGAAGTTGACCTTCGTTCTTCTTCATCTCCGCCTACATCAGCATCGGAGTACCCAACAAGACGCAGGTCACCTCCTTCGTAGCACAGTGCATAATTGGAAGTGCCCTTTAAGTATCTCAAGATCCTCTTCACTGCTTTCCAATGCTTTTCACCGGGGTTAGACTGGAATCTGCTCACCAGTCCCACTGCATAACAGATGTCTGGTCTTGTACACATCATTGCGTACATCAGACTACCAACAGCACTGGCATATGGAACTCTTTCCATCTTCTTTTTATCAGATTCGGTTTTGGGACACATGTCAGAACTCAAAGCCACTCCAGTGGCAACAGGTGTACTCATGGGATTGCAGTCTTTCATGTTAAATCGCTCAAGAATCTTGTTGATATAATTCTCTTGTGAAAGAGAGAGGATTCGTTTTGAACGATTTCTTTGGATCTTAACTCCAAGTATATACTCTGCTTCACCCATGTCTTTCATTTCAAAATTCGACGAAAGCCATTCTTTAATAGCCACCACCGAATCTAGACTATTTCCGGCTAATAGTATATCGTCTACATATAAGGATAATATGACAAAATTACCCTCAAACCGCTTAATGTAGACGCAGTGGTCTTCCTCTATCATTTGGAAGTCATATGAGGTTATTGCTTTGTGAAACCTCAAATACCACTGTCTGGATGATTGTTTCAATCCATAAATGGACCTTTTGAGTTTACAAACTTTATTTTCTTTTCTTTTTCAATGAAACCTAATGGTTGTTCCATATAGATTTCTTCATCCAGATCACCATTCAGAAATGCGGTTTTTACATCCATCTGATGTAATTCTAAATCTAAACTGTTTACTATTGCCAGAATAAGTCTAATAGAATTGAAACGCACAACAGGTGAGAATGTATCTTCATAATCTATTCCTTCCTGTTGTGTGTACCCCTTTGCCACTAATCGAGCCTTGTATTTGTCAATTGATCCATCCACTTTTCTCTTAATTTTGAGAACCCACTTGTTCCCAATGGCTTTACGCCCTTTTGGAAGATCAACTAACACCCAAACTTGGTTCTTTTTCATTGAGTCCATTTCTTCTTCCATAGCTTTCATCCATTCATCTTTCGCAGGACCTGACAAGGCTTCTCGTACAGAACGGGGCTCATCATCCCCTTCTGGAGTAACTAAGAGAGATTCGCCTTCTATTTGAAAGCGTCTTTTGGGAACACTTTCCCTGTTACTCCTTCTGACGGGAGCTATTTGCTTATCTTTCTTTCTTTGTTCAGGTCTTGGTGTTGACCTTTCTTGGCTCCCACTCAGATTGACACACCTAGACGATTCTGGTCTGTCAATTTGTTCTGCACTGACTTGTTCCTGTGTCTCATAAAGAGATACAGTGCGGTCAACATCTCCTCTATTAGGAAATTCAGTCTCAATGAATGTGGCATCTCTTGATTCCATTTCAGTCACTGTTCCATCTTCGTTTTCACCTATGAAAACATATCCTTTAGATTGTTCAGAGTACCTTATAAAGATACATTTCTTTCCTCTAGGACCCAATTTCCCATGCTTGTGGGAATCATCATGAACATATGCCGCTGACCCCCAGGGTCTTAGGACACTTAGATCCGGTTTGCGTTTTGTCCATAATTCATAGGGTGTGGAAGCGACTGATTTTGAGGGCACACGGTTAAGTATGAAGGTTGCCGTTAACAAAGCATCACCCCAATATGAAATTGGTAGGTTTGCTTGAGCCATCATAGACCTAACCATGTCTAGAAGAGTTCTATTCCTCCTCTCAGCCACTCCATTCTGTTGTGGAGTGCCAGGGATAGTCAGTTGTCTAATTATCCCTTTTTCCTCACAGAGCTGTTTAAATTGATCAGATAAATATTCACGACCTCGATCAGTACGTAATGCTTTAATTTTACTATCTATTTGATTCTCTACCTCATTTATGTATCGTCTAAAGCACTCAAGTGCTTCAGACTTATGCGAGATCAAATAGACATGACCATATCGTGAAAAATCGTCAATAAAGGTAATAAAATACCAAGCTCCGTGTCTCGCCCTCACACTCATTGGACCACAATATCAGAATGGATTAATTGCAATGGATTTTCAGCTCTTGTTCCCTTACCGAAAGGTTTTCTAGTTGCCTTACCAGCTAGACAATTTTCACATAAGGACATTTCCATGTTAGGGATTGTGCCCAACATTCCTTCTTTTGCTAGTTTAATCATTCTATTTTGATTAATATGTCCTAGTCTAGCATGCCAGATATTCATATCAGGATTGCTTGAAGAAATAGCAAAACAATCATGAGCGTTAAAACCAAAAGCAAGATCCATAACAAAAAATTTCTGGAATCTGAATGCTGAACCATAAAATTCAGAGTTGAAGGAAATGTCTGCAACTTTATCATGAAAATAAACATTAAACCCAAAGTCTACTAAGCAAATAACAGAAATTAAATTCCGTCGGATGTCGGGAGCATGAAGCACATCATGGAGTATCAAGGTCTTTCCACCACGCAAAGCAAGCTTGCAGGTGCCAATGCCTCGAACCTCGATTCTCGCATTGTTCCCAACATAAAGCCACTTGCTTTGATACGGAAACCGATGGTATTCCACGAAGGATCCCCGATGCCTGCTTACGTGGTCTGTGGAGCCTGAGTCTATAATCCAAGAAGAAGAAACAGGTTCTGTTAGAAAAACAGTACTAGAAACATATGAAACATGTGAATTCACATAATTCACTAATACCTTTTCGCTTTCAGCCTGTTTGGAACAGTCACGTGCGAAATGGCCTATTTGTTGGCAGGCGAAGCATTTGACCTTCTTCAGGTCTAGCTTCTTCTTCCCGCCTTTCTTTCCCTTCTTCTTAAATTGTTTCTTGCCCTTTTTAAATTGAGGACCGCCCTTCTTCCCTTTCTTTTGGGGCTTCTTGCCCTTTTTGAAATTGGGCTTAGATTGGGAAGTACCAGCATCCTCAGTTAAATAAGTCTGTCCAGAGCTCTTGTAAGCCTCTAGACGTTCATCTTCCAGCTCCAGATGCTTAGCTACATCGTTAAAAGTGATGATGTTTTCATTGTGGGTTAGGTTGACTTTCATGTGCTCCCAACTTGCAGGGAGCGACCTGATGACAGCCTGCACTTGCTGCTCATCAGACAGATTATGTCCAGCTTCCTTCAGTTCCCGGATCATATTGGCCATCTCTCTCAGATGTTGCTTCATAGGATTGTTTGACTTGAGCTTATAGGTATCAAACTTAATTGTCAACCTTCTAAGCTTGGTCGTAGAGACTCCGCCAAACTTATCCTTCAATGCTATCCACATGGCCTGTGTAGTTTTGTGCGACTCAAACTCACACATCAGGTCATCAGCCATGGAGCTCAAAAGCGTGATTCTTGCTATGCTATTCTTCTTTTTCCAGGTTAGATATGCCTCTTGGTCTCTCCTGTGCTGGTTTGTGTTGCCAGCCTCAGGTTCAACCATAGCAGTGGTGAGAGGCTCTATTGCATCCTGTTCCTCTAGGATATACTGGACCTTTCGGTGCCAGATGTCCCAGTTGTCCCCGTTAAGCTTTTCTCCCTTGTTCAATTTAGCAATTATGTTCTTGGTTGCCATTCTTAGTTCTGTGACAAATCTATCCCACATTAATCTATGTTCTCTTTGAAGAGAACCGAACCAAAGAACATTTCAGTTATATAGCACAATGAAGTATACAATGTAATGTGCCTATATTATCCTCGATCAGTAAATAATGAAATTACAAGATCTATGATCAAGAGAATACGTTTGTACCTCCCATCACACAGATACTAGCAATAATCATCATGTCCTATCAAGAATTTTATATAAGCACTTCAAAGATTGAAACCTTTAGAAGTCTCATCTTCTAAAAGCTCCCACTTATAAAAGGCATACATATGATATTCATAAATAATCATACAACAATAATTCAAGTAATTTCATTAAATGAAATAACATACTTAGTCTGTTTACAATGCATGAAATCACAAATTCATGGCGAATACAAATATTACATCATTTGATATGAACATAAATGTAATCAAGCATTGCTTTTCTTAGGCTTCTAAGTTTACGCGTTTTGTTCATAAAGGAGGACACTAGCTCTATGGCCCAAATCCAGTAAGACTTTCTTATGGGTTTGCCTTTAGGTTCGCCTCTAACTCTTATTGCTCTTATGTACTCCATTATGACTCTAAGGTAGAATTCTGTATTCTTCTTATCGGTCATGTAATGGACGTAGCTAGCGAGCACACCATTGATGCCTTTTATGTTTGTCAATTTAGCTGCATCACTTTCAGCTATTCTCATAGCTAAAGCAGGGGTACAGGGTTGATCCACCTCTTCGCCTTCCTCTACTTCGGTTTTATTGGGAAGATCTAGTGAATCATTACAGACCAAATGAGGTTCGGTACGGAGGGGTTCAATGGGAAATAAAGATTCTGACTCAGGTCCAGAATCCATTAACTCCTCCAGGATTTCTTGAGGAACCTCTTCAGGGTCCTCTTCAGGATCCTCATCCTCTGGTTCATATTCTGGAACTGCATTATCCATGTATAAGTATTCCAATGAACCATCTTGGATATTTTCAATGCTACTAGAAGCCTCTTGCTTCATTTTCACCTAGAACAAAATAATTTAAATTATTTTGAATATTCTGGAATTTATTTCCGCATGAAAAATACCAGAAAATACACTGAAAATACTCACAAATAGATCCTTAATTATCTCCAAAATTATCAAATTATATATCAAAATAAAATCTTGATTTTACGGATTTTTAGAGACAAATCGCACCTCAAACGGACCTTTCACGCGCCTACACGCGCCCCTAGAAGGAAAAATTAGCGAAAAATTGAAGAAAAAATTTTTCTCACTCGCTTAGTCGGTGCGTGTACTACACGCGCCTCCATGCAGCTCGCCGCAGGCTACACACGCCGAACCGGCGGCCTCCACGCGCCACGACCTGTCAGATGGTGGTCCCCACGTGCCAAGGTGGGGTGCCACGTGGCAGAACGCGCCACGTGGCGCTGCTTGGTCAAAACAATTTTTTTTTAAATTCGTTTTTTTTTCAGACAGGCCCTTTTAAAAAAAAAAAAAGTATTTGGACCGGTTGGGTTTGGGTCCATTTCGGCCCAACCGGTTCCCTTCAAATTCCTTTTTTTTTTTATGATTTTGGTCTGGGCTGGATCCTGCCTCCAGCCCAGTACACCCCTTCCTTTTTTTTTTTTGGTCTGGGCTGGATCCTACGTCCAGCCCAGTAAATACCCTTTTTTTTTTACAGGAGGGGCCAAAACGACGCCGTTTTGGCCCCTGGAGGTCTCCTTCAACCTCTAGCCGAGTCGCCTTGACCCAGCTTCTGCAACCGGGTCGGGTCCGACGGATCCGTCGGACCTGGTTTCTTCTCTCCTCCGTATCTTCGCCGTTCGGTGTCCGTTTTTAGTGTACTTTATATCATTTTCTTCGTTTTTCCGAGCTCTACGCAATGGGATAATTTTTGAATCCAAAAAAAACTTCATTTCGAGACACCCAAAAACAAAAACGTACGGCCGAAAATAGATACTGTATAAAACGATTTTCACAGAGGCAGAGAAGCAACCCAATATGTCTAAATATAAATATAAGACACAAAAACTATCATACTGAAGGTAAAATGGAGGATTTGCATAATTTATTGAAGCAAATCACAAGTTACTCAGACCGAACAATCAGAAAAAAATACTGATATGAAAACGTAGGCCACAGAATCAACAAGAAAAATCACATGCTCTGATACCAATGAAGGATTTCGGGCATACCTAGAGTCTGCAATGTAATCATGTTGCCACGCGGAGGTCCGATCACGGTGACGAAATCGGATCTGATAGACACAGCAAATGCACCGGAGAGAGAGTTTGGAGAGACGGAGAGAGAGACTTGTGGAGGAGAAAAAAACGCATAATGCTACTGCACAAAACTGATCCCTTTTGATCAGTTTCGTAACTCCTTGTTTATTCAAACAAAAACCGTCTCAAAACCGTCTCCTCTGCACAACCGTTCCCGCCTTTTGGCAAAATATATTAAAGGGCAAAAATTACAGTTAAGGACCCATGAGTTTTGCTATTTACATTGGAGTCCCAAATGATATTGGGCTCGGGTCCAATCCACCAAGGGTGGACTGGCCCATTTTCCTACATCCTCCGTGGTGGACTTTTCCCACCACGGGACGTCATCTTCCTCTTCCTCCTCAGGTAGAGGTCCTTCGGCCAGGTTGTCCGGTACAAAAAAATCAAGAAGAATTCCCTGCTTGTCCATTGGTTCCGAAAAATAATCGATCTCCTGCGCTTGTTCTGCTTCTGCTTCCTCCTCCTCTTGTTCTGCTACTACTTCCTCCTCCTCTTGTTCAGCTTCTGCTTCCTCCTCCTCCTGGTCTTCGTCTCCATCACCACCAGTCTCATCCCCCTCCTGTTCGTCCCTGCCGCTGCCGGCATCGCCCGCATCAGCGGGCGCCTCCTCCTCTGATGGCTCCCCCTCCGGCGCCTCCTAATCGGGCGCCTCCTCCTCCGGCGCCTCCCCCTCCTCCTCCCGCCTCCCCCTCCCCCTTCAGCACCTCCCCCTCCTCGTCCGGCTCCTCCTCATGTTGAAATAGGCCTCCGATGTAACTTGTATTAAATGTGGCAATTCGAAGCAAGTTCCTCGTCTGTCAAATTAATTCCACATGAGTCTGATGGAATTGAATCTACACTGGAACTTGATCGCAGCAGAAAGACAACGTAAAATCTATAACTACATTCTGCTAAGAGATCTGAATTCACTTAAAGAAATCAATTATGTCTATCAGAAAAATAAGCAGTGAGAAACAAACACAGGATTCGGATTAAAAAAAAAGAGAAGCTAACTAATATTACAAGAGGATAGAAAGTTACCAGAAGAAACGAATGGCGCTCGGTGATTTCAGCTTCCCTGACTCTCTGTGCAACGGCCTGAAAGAATGAAATAGAAATTTAGAATACACGATCAAATTGAAAAAACACTATGTTTCGTCGAAATAATTCTACACTGGCCACTATAGGCTACTCGTGGCATCAAACGAGACGCCTCAGATTAAGCTAGAACTTGATCGCAGCAGAAAGACAATGTAAAATCTGTAACTACATTCTGCTAGGAGATCTGAATTCACTTGAAGAAATCAACTATGTCTATCAGAAATCGAAGCAGTGAGAAACACACACAGGATTCGGATTAAAAAAAAAGGAGAAGCTAACTAATATTACAAGAGGATCGAAAGGTACGAGAAGAAACGAATGGCGCTCGGTGATTTCAGCTCGCCTGAATTGCTGTGCAACGGCCTGAAAGAATGAAATCAACATTTAGAATACACGATCAAATTGAAAGAATGCCATATTCAAAGAGGCTCCTGTTATCACCATGCTTTCGGCTGTGACTGCGAGAATTGACGGGAGAAGAGAACTCAAGAGTTTGCTCGATGCGGGGAAATTTTGAATGCAAATGGGCGCTATAGCCACTGGCTGGGTTGTTATTTATAGGCTAAGCATGGTGCCGCAAGCAATTCGTGCCCTGACCGCGAGCGCGAGGCGGAAGTCCTTCGGCCAGCTGGCTTGGCGCCAATTGATCAACGAATCTACCGTCTTTTTTTTTTATTTTTTTATACACAACACATTGTGTTTTGCAATTTGTTATTAGCATAATGTGTCATGTGTTCCCTGTGTTTGGTGCTTTTTTATAGCCGTAAAATGAAAGGCATCAAACACAGGCTCTACCGTATGATGCTTTTTGTATAAATTGTTAAATTGCAAAACATAATGAAGTTCTTTTCAATTTGTTATGATGTGTTCCCCGCCCTCCATCGCCAAAACAACACGGCCTCCTATTCGGCTTTCACTCATCAATCGGCGATTCCGAGCTGAGTTTGGTGCTTTCTCCGCAGAATCTCAACTTTCGTCGGTAAGGAAATAACCAGCTAGGTTTCCAATTTACGTCTTTCTCTTTCTCTTCTCCCCTTTTGTGTTTCTTTTTTGCGGTTTCCTCCCCTGTTCCTCCTTACCGTTGTCTATTCCTTTATTCTCTTTCCCTGTTCCATTCTTGGAGCCGGCGCCGGCTGATTCCGGTGTGACGCTACGACTTGTTCAAAGTACGGGCATTTCAAAACTTATCCAGAAGTATTCATCCCTGTAATTTGAGCAAAGAAATACCTATGAAATGCTACATATCTGATACGTACCTGATCCGCAGATGTATTTCTCTGTTTCAATTTGTAGTGTCTCATAGGTGCTGCTGCTCTGGTGTTGTGTGTTAGGAGTACTGTGAACGGGGAAGAGAAGGAGTTATAGTTGTTAGTAGTTGTTATTCTTTGGTATGACCAACGGACGCAATCTACCTGAGAGTAGTTATGTGAATTTATGGGATGAAGTTCTGAATTCTAAGTTGCTCTCTTTCTCCCATTCCTTCTATTCTTTCTTTCTTCTATCATTGTAAGGAATAGCAAAGGCTTCTAATAATGAACTCGCTTTCTAATTTGAGTATAGAGCAACTGGAAGCTCTTGAAGTTCTGAAGTAAAGATGGGTGATGAAGATGATTCCATCGAACAAGCTGCTGCATCACGTGGAGAAAGGCTGCGGGCTCTTAAAGCTGCTCAAGAATTGTTGAACGCTCCTGATGATGACACTACACAAGCTAATGATGAGACAAATGATGATGAAACTGTTGAAGAGTAGTATGTATTTTCTAATTTCTAACCCGAGAGTTATTATTCTCACTCCGTCTTCAAATATGTCTAAGCGCACAATTTGTGACTGAGAATGATGAATGTTTTAATTTTTAATTAGTAAATTTAACTGTTACTTCTTTTTTAATTTTTTTTTAACAGTTGGTGAAATAATTATATAAAAGCTGGGCTGGATAGTTATTTGAAATTTACAATTCTAATCTCTTTTATCTGCAAGTATATACAAAAATATATATACCTTTATATCTGACTGCAAGTGAATTTGTATGTTGATTCTGTGTACATCTAAATGGAGCATAAATTACTTTAGGTCATGTGTTCCCTGTGGTGATTTTATGGGATGGCAAGAACTCACACAACAAAGTAGCTCTGAGGTCAGATATTGACTCAATTTGTTAAAGAAAGTTGCTGGAAAATGAGAAGAGCCTTGCAGTTATTATTGTCTAGTTTGAGAAGATAAAAGTACTAGGGCGCATGTGGTAGGCTGCTAAAGTAATGCTGGTCAAAAAAAAAAAGCTGCTGAAGTAAGGTCGACGCTCCCTTTTTACTGGGCTCTTTTTGTTCCGGTCCGCTTCATCGTGGTCAGTCACAGTTACTCCCAAGGAGCGCTGGCCAGCACATTTCTCCCGTGTTCGGGTTTGGGTTGGGGATTATAATATATTATCCCAACTCATTAATATAAAAGTTAGATACCAAGAAAAATTAAGTCTAATAAAAAAAATTAGTCTTTCATAGTATGGTAAATCAAAATTCAAATATTCTCTAAAAATATGCCTATATTTAGTATCTCACAGTACCTTGAATATGATTGTCTCTAATAAGAAAATAGATATGCATAGTCAAAAAAAAGGTAGATAATTAATTTATAGATATCAGTAAAATTATTTAAGTTAGCTATTTATAATAAAAATATGTCTTTCTTAAAATATCTCTATATTCATAGTGTGCATTTGAATTATTTGTTGATAGTAACTCTCTAACATATACAATCAACGTAGGGATTACTTTTGTATAAAAAAAATATAGGGATTACTTAAGGGCAAAATGAATAATTACTAGAGACGAATTGAATCTTTAACCTAATCTTATATTAAGAATTGAAAGCAATACACTTCTATTCTTATTTACTACAAGACATTTAGAATACGTTTCATCATAATTACAAAATCTTAAATTTCATTTACCTCTTCTCTTATAATTTAATAATTTCCCAATGGGAAGCTAACCCAATAACACTACCATTCATCATGTTTTGATAAAGTATTGGATTTTAATTAACATGAGTTGAGTCTAATAGAATAGGTTAATCCCTTATAATGTAACGAATCAAAATTCAAATTCCTGCTGAGAGGAATGCCCACATTTAGTATGCGTGGAGCAGAATTATCTTTAATACGAAGATATTTGTACTTAGCAAAAAAAAAAAAAGATTTAAGCCCGGCATTATTATGCTTTGTACACGCTTGTTTAAAGGGCATGAACAAAAAAAAAAGTAATTATTGAGTAGATTAATTAAGTAGTTAATTAAAATCCACCTGCCCTTAGGTGGGTATTCCGCTCCACCATGTGAGACTTGGGAGTTCGCTTGCACGGTTGCACCACGCCTTAACTTCCAAACCACAACACTAGCACTTAAATGATCCTCCCTCCCTTATCAAAATAGAAGATAATAATGGGATGGCCTAGGATTAGGAAGAATGTTATGCCTTGTCCTGGATGTGATTAAATTATTATTAGTATTATTACTACTACCACTATTACTACTGCAGTTTCAAAGACGAGTGACATTGTTTATAATCTGTAAGCTGTATAGTTAATTAATAATAAATCATGTGTTCACATTGACACAATTGGGTCTTAATTCTCAACATATGCGTATGAACTGATATTTCAGGTATCATGCTTGGAGTTTTGGGTTATTTTCTGTCTTATTAGGAGAAGTATCATTTGTTTATAATCAATTGTTTATATCTGAACTAAATGGATTTTGGCCAACACACACACACACATATGTTCTAAATCAATTTTATTCATTTTTTGGTCTACATCCCTATTTCTAACCGATAAACCTTATATCTTAATTTTTTAAAAAAAAAAAAGCATACCACATGCAATTTGAATCCTTAATAATTGTTGGTTGGCCCAAGAAATACTTAATCGTAGTTCTATTTTAATTAGTTGGCACAATTTTTATATGTCTCATAAAATTTAAAATAAGTTTCATTATTTATATTTTTATAAATAATGCAGCCTGTATCAAGTTTTATACTTCATACTGAATGCGCATACACACATAATAAGTTAAATAAGATAAAAAAACAGTGAATATTTAATGCAAAGTTTCTATTTTTTTTTCTTTTGAGTTATTAATTAGATAAACTTAAAAAATTAAATTTAATTGATCGATTTGGCGTTAACTTATCCAATTTAATTAATTTTTAGATTCAATTTGTTCAGTTTATGCATGACTTTTTTTTAAGTGATTTTGAAAGATCAAACAAATCAAATTTATGATAAATGCACGGTTTTTTTTTTTGGCAAACCTGAATCCAAGTTAGAAGTCGTGAAAAGAAGTCAGTTTCCAAATTATCAAGTTAATTATCTTTCTCAAATTCTACATGAAATCAATATATTTTCTAGCCTTTAAATTAAAACTTGCCCTAAAAGTTTGTCAAAATTGGGGTGGTCGCAAGAGGAGGAAAAAATGTTAAGAGTTGAAAAAGGTTTATGAGCGGTTTAAGTTTGGTGGTTTTGAAAGTATGCCGTTACAATAGAAGTTTTTTTTTTTAAAGAAAAGTTTTTACCACAATCGTATTTTGTTCTAAAGACATAATATTTTCTGTTTGTTGCAATAATATTTTAATTTCATAAATTTTTTTTTTTGGGGAAAAATCAACGATATTGTTGCAATGTAGCGTGGCAAGTGTCAATTTCATGTTATTTACCAAAAGAGAGGTGTTAAAAGTCATGTTAATACGGCCCTTAACCCCTTATATGAGCACTCAGCCAACATGCACATGCTCTCAGAAACACAGATCTGAAATTAAAGGATTCATGAAGCGTGAACTGTGAAATATAAATTTTCTTTTTTCAAAAACTAAACCTTGCATCTATTCGCACTACAGTAAAATTCCATTCCATTTTCTTCCAAAGCACTCTTGCAATATCCACATAATGAAAATAAATCGAAGTTTAATGACAGTGCTAACATAAGATACTGATGTATGGAAGGTCCATATATTCATGCTCAAGTTGTTACGGTGGTCTGCTCATCAATATCACGATAGATGTGCCATTTTTGGTATCTCTGATCTCCGTCTAAGACAGGCCTAAGTCTAGGAGCAGTTGTGCAACTCCAACAACAGCATCCCCTTGCATCTTTTACACATTTTCTGCAGCATCTGTAAGACAAAAGATTTGAAGCAAATCTAAAATGCCAGGTGAGCCAAAAAAAATAAAGGGAAATGCGAGAGAATCTTACAGGAAAAGCAAATTGCAGTCAAGATTTGCACAGTTCCTATGCCTCAATTCACTGACTTGAGAACCACATATGTAGCATTTCGCAAACTGATCATTTGCAGAGACTTGAGTGCTGCCTGTTTCAGTTGTGGCTCCAGGATGGTATGAAGAAGGAGGCAGAGACAGACGAGAGTCGAACACAAATAGATTTCCTACCCATTCCGTAGGACCTTCATTCTTTAGATAGTTAGAAACACCTCCCTGCAAGGTGTACAGATTCCGAAAGCCCTTCTTTCTGGCATATCCACAAAACCAATTCATCAGAATCAGTATTATTAGGGGGAAAAAAATGAATATCTTGCATTTCCAACCAATACATTTCAGCTCCATTAGTCAACTGTTTCCTTCCATAAAAAGGAGGGAATGATCATGTGCCATGCAAGCAGGTGGAGTGAGCCCACCTGTGTTAGAGTAGGCTTGCATCTTAAATACCTAGTCACATCCTCAGCCAGATATCTCATTCTTATAACTTCAAACCCCCAAGAAAGGTCTAAGCAGCGTTACTCGATTCCAGAAGCATGTGATGAGTCGTTATCTTGCTAATTTTTAGTTTCATAAATTATTTAGCCGGTGGTTAATTTTTGTGGTTGTTCAAAGGATAGATTGTAGAGAGTCGTATTGTCTGTGTTGAAAACAGATCCCATATGCAACTAAGCCTAGGAAGTGATAACTGATAGTGAAATATGATCTATTAGAACTTTATAATGGAAGAAGTATTTGTTGCCATCCTGAGACAAAGAGAGGGAAAAATTACATTATGATTTACCTCAGTATTGTGGAATATACATCACAACGAATCCCTCCAGTGCAGTACATCAATATATTCGTTTTTTCTTTATCTACATTTGCTAAAGGATCTGAGGCAGCCACCTAAATTGGAATAAACACAAAAATGAAGTATATTACCAGTCATCAATGGAAAGATCAATTTCAAAACCTCTTTCCAGTTACTGATGATATGCTAACCTCAGACCAAGGCAAACCTCTTTACTAACCTTAAGAAGAAAAATATTTTAAATAGGTAACCTTAATAAACAGCTAGAATGCTGCAAGAGAAACAGGATTTAATAGAATTACTTAAAAAATAATGTATACAGCTAACCATATGTTTCAGTAGCATTATATCAAAATTTCATGAGTGTGTATTTTTCAATTCTCAAGCATTGGCTGGAGCTTAATGCCTGCGTCTTCAAGAGCATATATATAACGCTACATATATTATAGGAAAGGACTGTGTTTATTGAATTTCTTTCATGCTTTTCTCTTAGTTGTTTAAGGAAAGTTTTTTATAACAAAAACATATAAAATAAATGATCGGGCAGGGGTAATACATTTTTAGCCTCTTTGGCTCTTACTTTTATAATTTGCAAGATGCCTTGTCATCCTCCCTACATGTGAAAAGTCTCAACTACACCAAACATATATTAAATACACACCACGTATGGCTTTATTAGGAGCAAGCATCATGATAAATTCCAACTATATTTTATGGACACGTCAAATAATGACCCTACCTCTTCCTGGGACCAGCCAAATGAAGTGCTTCTAAAGCAGTCTACATTAGGGCGCACAGCACCACGAAAATGTCCAATATCCCACTCATAACCTGAATATCAAGAATAATATATTTATTTTACAAAGAACTATGACAGTGATAAAGTTTTCCAAAACTAAAAATAGGTGGGCAAGCATGCAAATAGATCTTCGGAAATGTTGACTACGAATGAGAACAGAAACTATGATGTATATGAGCCACAGAACTGCCTTAAGATCAGATTCATATAAAAAAGTTCATCCATTGGCAATGACGAAAGATTGTGAATTAGCAAGAATATGATGAAATGAGTCAACAGGTTAAAGAAAGAACAATTAAACAGTTTTTTTCTTTTTTCCCGGCATATTTGGGTAAAGAAAAACAAAGCTGGAGTTAGAACAGAACTATTACCATTTCTCACATCCAATAGAATGTAATTGGTGTCAGGACACTCTTTTGAAGCAAGACCAGTCCTATTCATTGCTTCCAATCTATTTCTCCATTCTGATGGGGCTAAAGGTGTTGCTCGCATTGAAGAATCAAGAAGAGGAAGATGTGATATGCCACCTTCCAACTGTAGAACAAATAAAAGTTACAGAGAGATGGTTTCATTCTAAGTTGAGAACAACTGTTCAACTTAAACATATAAAGACAACAAATGTAGAGGACACAGAAACAATTTCAAAAGCTACAGCTCAGAGAAATCTTAACCACTGCATGATAATTAGTTTCAAAGAACTCTTGCATGACAGATAAAATACAGATAAGGGACTATAAAGCATTATCAACTGTAACTTGCTCTGTAAGCATGATAAGATTTTATGACATACTACACAATGCACTAACATATATGGCTTGCCTGTACAAGTGAGGGCTTATACCGCAACTTCAATCTCGGGAAGGCATGCCCTTTTAGTGATGGAGAAATCTGAACCAGGATATCAGAAAATCTGTCATCTTGCCTTAACCATTCAACATATGCCAGAGCATTCTTTGATGGTCCACTATACTGCATACAGAGTAATATACCATATCAGCAGGAAACATATACTCTTTAGACTCCGAAACACCAAATTTGACATGTAGTTGCTCTAGGGAAGTTAACTTTTGTTTGGATTAGGACCCCTCTGTTAAGGGTCAAGATCTAATATTGGGTAATTCACAAAGAAACAATATGTACTGATATTTGAACCCACAGTCAAACCCAGCCCAACATAAACCTTTTTACGGATGTCTCATGATAGAATTACTTACAACTCCTAAATCGGCTTGCTTATATAGATGAAAATAAATAGTTAAAGAAAAGGGGGAGGGGACTGTCCATAAGCTTGTCTAGAATTAATAGATTCAATGCATAAGACTTACTAACCTGCGCATTTATACCTTGCTCATTTATGTAAATTCTGCCATTTATGTCAAGACCCTGTCAACAGACCAAAAATTTACACCTGAGAGGAAAATGTGGAAATTGCAATTAACCCCAAAAGTGCAACATATCAGGAAATATATTCAATATCCTTTGAGCTAATACTCTTTAACATTAACAAATAACCACTAATGATTGCCAAAGTGTACATGTATCAATAGGTGCATGCATGAATAGTGAGCTGAAATTCTTAATGTCCCTAATGAACCCAAAGAAAGATTAAAAATGAGCGGGAACCTCCATGAACGCCAGGTGCTTGGCGACTTCTGCTTCCGGGTCATCGATAAACACGAAATGGTAAAAATTACCACCACGAAATCACCCTCAAAAGCTACAGAAGCATTGCATTGGCTAGAAGTGGAACAACCAGTTCTGCCAAAATTGTCTTTCGTCTTCTTCACCAAGCTGGGCTGTGAAATGAGCACAAACCATTTTCTATGGCGGAAAGAGACAGAAGAAAAGGTTTCCAAATTGAGAAGATGCTTTTGGAAAGGAACGCAGTCCCTGTAGGAGAACGAAGCAGTAACTTTAGGAGTGAGTCCACCGAAGATAGCCTCACAGGAGAGCTTCATCCTTGCGGAGAACTCTTGGGGGTCAGTGCGTCACTTATACTGGAATTGACGACTGAAGAACAAGCTGAATTTGAAGGCTGAATCAGGTGTGTGAAAGGCCTGCCGAATAAACGTGGGCTGGCATTGATCGGAGAACCACTGGATCTGGAGCTCTGAAACTACAAGCCCAGTCTGCTCGTAGATTATGTTATTGGGCCCAAAACCTATTATAGTCTAGCCCAATTATGTAATGAGAGAAAATTATGATTTAGGAATAACTTTTAAAGTTTTTGCTAATAACATGTGAAAAAGATTCTTTTGATGAGTTCGTAATAAAATTTTATTTTCTAAATACGGATCAGTTCTCAAATTGATTCCTAAAAATTTAAGATTAATATAAAAATGAAATGAGTCATATTATTAAATATTAATACATGCATAATATAACTCTATTTTCTAATTCAATTTAATTTTTACACAAACGAGAATTGCCAGTGTAAAATAAATTAAATGAAAAGATTTCACAACATTTATTAAAAAAAAAAAAGTCACGTGAGATGAGCTCAGGTGGCAGGTTTGAACCGTCACAATATTTCCAAAAACACAAAAAATCAAATTTCAATTCACCCAAAAAATGTAACAAGTGTTTGCATAGCATATTGTTTTATTGTGTTATATATGGCCGTGCATGCTATCGGGACATTAGGAATAATATTTTCAGATATTGAGAATTATTAGTACTCCTCCAATCCTTAATATATGACTCAATTCTTAAGTTTATTTTGATCCTAAATATAAGACCTATTTCTCACATTTATTAATTTTTTCTAAATTACCTTTATAGATACTCCCTCAATCATAATCAAATAGAAGAAGAAGAAGAGGTATTAAGTGAACTACAGTTTCCAAGCAAGAAGAACTGGCCAATTAAGTGAACTAGAACTCGTACCAATTTCGGTCCCCCCAACATTTCGAGGCCAAATGATTTGAATTCATTCAACTTTCTATTACAACACATATAGTTCCCCA
Source organism: Neltuma alba (assembly GCF_004799145.2). Taxonomy (NCBI): domain Eukaryota; kingdom Viridiplantae; phylum Streptophyta; class Magnoliopsida; order Fabales; family Fabaceae; genus Neltuma; species Neltuma alba. The sequence continues at coordinate 14,414 of NW_021636268.1, read as the reverse complement.
CATCACTAACAGTTAGCGTCCAGCACAGCGTAAATTCAATTACTCCTCCTCTTGGGTCCCATAACGGCATTTTGCTTTTTCTCCTTCTATAAGCTTCTCCACAGCATCTAAAGGAAGGCCGATCATCTCTAATGTCTTCTCCCACACTTCATATGATGTTTGAATGTTGTGTGCTTCTTCTGATGGGTTTGTTGGACGGCAGTCTTGAGAGAGATAGGCACAAACTGGCCATTCATCTGCTTTCAACATTTCACAGTACTCTGGAACTTGGGGATCGGTGGCCGCGAAAAGTGTGCTCCTGGAACCTGCATTTGTGGTGGAGAATCAAGATAGATCATCAGAAAATTATTCAGACATGCTTTTATCAAGTTTTTGTAACATACTGCATTTAATTCATTCTATGATTAAGTTAGAGGAGGAAACTTTTAGAATGATTAGGACAACACAAGGCATGAGAAATCAAAAAACAAGCCAATCACATCAAACATCTATCACACACAGGCAACAGCCACCGTCTATCCCCAGGTGCCTCAGCACTTCATGATTGTTAAGCACTTCACTTGTAGCCTGAAGGAACAGGAACTAACCTTCTTGAGCGTTAAAGATGAAATATGGGATCAAATGATAAGCAGCCTGAACTAATTTGGAAAGATCCCTTGCCTGCATGAGATAAAGTTGAAAGCACAAGAGATACAAAATGTTTATTAAGTAAAACATAAAGGGCGGAGACAACTACTGAACCACAGATGAAGATGAAATTGAGCCTGTTTGGATTAGTTCAGGATTGAGGATGCATTGTAGCAATTATGGACTTCATGAAACATGTTTTTGCGAGACATTGTACTTGACCCAAATGATAGTTTCTAAATCGAGTCATCAGCATCATATTCAATGGAAATGTTAGTTACTATGATCCCATATGTCACACAAACTTCTGTGAGAACACTCTACTACTTAAGGCACAATGACATGTAACCTGCTAGAAATGGATTGATTACCATGCTCTCCAAAAAGAAAACATTTTTTCTTGTCTCCGGAATGTTTCCACAAGGGGTTTTTTTTTTTTTTTTTAAATAACCATATAGTAGGAGCATTATAATTAAAGAAGACTCACAACATTGGTGTGGACAATTCCAGGTGAGACACACACTACACTGATGCCAGCTTCAGCAGGGAGTCGCTTTGTAAGAACAGTACTAAACATGACCTGCAATCAAAAGGCCAACTCCTGTTCCAGTCACAGCTTAGAGATGGAAGGTAAAGTAATTTCACTTTCACATGAGTTTACATAATTGAAAAGCAAAAATCAACTTTGGAAGCCAATATTAAGCGTGAATTTTGAAATAGAAAAAAGGAGAACCACAAGGAAAATCAAGTATCAAGAATGTTATCAAGAACAATGTAAGCAAGAATTCATTCTAACAAAGACCAGCCAACAGGAAATATTATAACTTTAAAAAGTTATCAAGAACAATGCATGCGACAACAAATGCATATAATTAGACTATCCTACAGCAGGAGTACACAGCAATCGAAGACAAACCAAGCACTAGATTATTCACATAATACAAACAAGTTAGCAACAGCATAAGCCACATCTCAGAACACAAAATTTTTAGTCAACCCATGTCAGCACCTTTCCAGTTAGAAAATACTCATGATTGAAAACAGAAGTAAAATAGGAGAAATATAAAAATAAGCAGTGAAAATAACTCAGCTAAATATAAGGAAATGCATGATCATATAACCTAAGTGGTGGATAAGCAAGTTAGCACTATTGTTGTTGTCCCCAGCTGTTGATGCTAAATTAGAAAACACCTGCTGGTCAAGGAATCAAGAGAAATGGCACAAGGATCGCAACCATGTAGAATACGACTATAATGAATATAGAAACCAAATGGGAAAAGGGATAGGCTCTCCATCAGCGCTGTTTTGTTTTAAGGAAAAATGTAGAAGTTAATCTGTCTCACACCCAATGTTTCTGACTTTGAAGTTAAAGTATTGGTAATTAAAGGATAAAAAGAATGAAATGGACTTGTATCAATAGAAAAATGGGTAATTAGGCCTCACTGCACTTGCAGTTTAAATCAAATAAACTATAGTGAAATAAGACAATAACAACATTTATTTAAATGAACTAAAATAGTAACAAACAGCAAACTGAGCTGCACAACCATTTGTCATTAACAGAATAAGAAAGCCAAAGGAGATTTTAATATTTTATCCTCTGTGATTGGGCTCTGAAGTCTAAGGGGAGTGCATAAAATAAAATCAAAACACAAGCAGTATGAATATGATTGGCAAGCTAATCCATATATATAATTGGTTTTATGCTTCCTTATATATGGAACTTTCAGTAGGTTTCAAAATAATTTTTTATTGATAAAAGGAAAGAGAAATAAAATGTTCAAATATGATTCTCAGCCTTTGATATCAAAAGTTTAAAACGTTGAAAGTTAAGTGCACCTGTGCCAGCTTGCTGTTAGAATACCCCAACATACTCGTAAATTTCCTTTTTCCAGAAGTGAAATTCATGTCATCAGGGTCAACAAAGCCAACATGATGCATCTACAAGAAAGAAAATGGACAAAGCACTCAATAAGATTTATTAGGGTGAAAAAAAATGAAAATAAACAGCATGATACCAGGTTATTAGAGAGCCATGGAACAGTAAAGCAATATCCATGGAAACAAAGCCATTGAACAGAATAATATCATACTAGTACAAAATTTTGGGTAAATGTAAAACAACAAGCTCCATGTTACACTAGTCTCTAACATGTTTTCTTTCACACATACACCTGACCTTTTAGTACTTGAAATATGTGAATTAATAAAAAGTCAGATTTCACATGACATTTTTATAATTAAAAAAATCACAGTGAAGAAAAATATCTGCAATTTTGTAGAGCTTTATGGAAAAGAATAGCCAGCCCTGGTGAAAATGAAAACTAATAAATATAGAAATGTTTCTCCTTTCCTTTCATCTTTGGACACTCAAAAATGAAGCTTTCGTGTCTTTAGCTTAATTGAATGAAGATCAGCACATATTTCGCCCCAAAAGTCAGTACTACAAGTTAAAAGAGTATTTGACCAAGCAAGTTTCATAGACAACACTATTAACGTAGGTCATATACTCAGACTGTAGGTGCTCATAGAAACATTTCATGGGATTTTTCCAACAAAACCGATGATTTGTAAATTATGTTTTACACGGTAAATTATGATCTAGCATTTGCGTGTTCCAAATCAAATTAGAAAAGAATTAAAAATTAAAAAAATGGAAAAACATAAATTTTCAAACTATGTCTGTTTAGATGATAGCACAATAAAGTTTATTTTGAAATTAAGCAGGAACCAAAGCTAAGAAATGATCCTGTTCAATTTATTAAACAAACACTTACTAATAAAACCTCTATCGATTTAATTAAAAATATTAGAAGAAACAGTTTGGTGCTTGATCACGCCTTGTGCATGCAAGTTAAAGTTAAGCAGTAAGGGACTTACAACGGAATTCACATTAACAATTCGACTTGGAGAACCCCTAATAAGGGATGGCAAAAGAAGAACAGAAAGCAAAGCTGGAGCTAGATGATTCACTTGCAAGTGTTCCTCATAACCATCTTTTGAAAATCTCTGTGGCTCTGAAGAAGAAAATATATAAATGAGTGGGTCAGTTTTAGAGATATTCAAAAGAGAATCAATCCAAAGGTACCTATATTTAAATTAAGCCTATTATTGTATCATTCAAAAAATTGATAAAAATAAATATCACGGTATGTGATTTCACAAACTACAGTCAAGTAGTCAATGTCTCAGTATATAAAGTGAAGAGTCAGTAATTGACGATGACTGTAAGTCCAAAGCAATAGGAATATGAAATTGCCAATAAAATTCAGCATCATATTTATTAAATCAGAAATATCAACCTCCAATGGAAAAAATTCCAGCATTATTAATGAGAACATGTAGGGGTCCAGAGCGTGCATTCCATGCATCAGCAAACCTCACAACAGAGTCCAACGAGAGAAGATCAACCTCCATCACCTTGAGAAGCCACAAGCAGGTGCCAATTAAACAACAAAGGAATTTAACAACTAAAATTTTATTATGAAGTATGCATGTTCAGCGAAGCTGATAAGAGCATATGATGATCTAATGAAAAGATTTAAAGCAAGACGTAAAGTTTCAAAGATAAGAAGTGTCTTATTGGATTGAAATGATTAAGATCAATTGCCAAAAGTAAGCTGACCAACAAGGCTAACATATATAACTTCACATACATCATACAGAATTTACCAAACCTTGCTCATAAATAGAAGTTTGATGTCCCTAATGATCATGTAAGTTACCTCAATATTAAGAGGAAGGCCCATCCCTGACCATTCATTCTGCCACTTCTGTATCAACTCCTGAGCTACCTGTGGCTTCCTTACTGCCATAATGACATGGGCCCCTGACTGAGCTAATTGCCTGCATGATGAACGAATAACAAAAGCCCAAGTTCATCAATTTCCCGTTTGTATAAATGAAAAGGCGACGCCCATAAGTTAAATAAATAGTAACGTGGGGCTCTGCTTGACTGCCTTGCAAATGTAGGACTAGGAAACTCAAATAAGTAAATATGTACCATCTATTATTAGTAAGGATCTTCCTTGCCAAAGATTCCTCGGAACAAAAACAGCAAAAACGCAGTACCCCGAAGTGTCTAAAACTCCATAATTACACAACCACAAAAATCCCAGTCTTATTCTTATTAATCGATTTTCACAAATCTCCCAGCTGACGAAGGAGAAGCAGGAAGCCGAAATGGTTTTTAGATAATTGCAGTTTCAGTACATTTTCTCTCAGCCTGCTTCCTGCTAATTCAGTTCATTTTCACCCAGTTTGCTTCTATAGGAAAATGAAGAAAGAAGCAAAAGTTAGCTGGGGAAAAAAAAAAACAAAAACCAAAGAAGGCAAACCTGGCGATTTCGAGGCCTATGCCACTAGTGGATCCTGTGACAATGCAAGTGAGGTCATTAATGGGAGGAAGAGGCATGGGGTTTTGCAAGTGACTAGCCATTATTCTCTGAAATAGCATTTCGTAAACCAAATGGAACCACCCTCTCAACCACTCAATCCAACCCAACCCCCGCTTCTTCCTCTCGTCCTTGTTCTTGGCTTCCTCGGTGGAAGACGACGTCGTTGCCATCTGAAGCAAAACCCTCCTCTTTCTCTGGCGCTCTCAGTTTCTCCAGTACAATCGTATCGGAGATCTGTCTTTTTGGAGAGAGCATCTGAGTATGTAATACTATTGCTTTGTATTTCCGCCTTCCCGTGCGTGTGGACTGTGGACAGTCCAGTAGCGTGAAGACTGTGGAGTGAAGTCCCGCTGAATTTTGGTCCAATTAAAAAAGTAACGCTGAGTTGAATCGGACTTCCAACGCGGGGTGAGCAGGGCAGCACTGAAAGTGGAAACCCGAATTGACCAAGCCAGTTGACCTCATCCTCCAATTAATCCCAAATTTCGATTGAACTATCCCCCATTTTGATCCAGTGCAACCGGCTTGGCCAGCGATCCAATAGGTTGGCGTTTGTCTCTTTTCTCTATTGAATTAATACTACCTCCAATTAATAAGTCATATAGATTAATTTTAAAACAAATAGATATAAATATTTTAAAGTAATTTATTTAATTTTTTTAATGTATATAAATTAATCAATTAGCTCTTATATTAAGAAAAAAAATAATATCATCTTTTTGTAATACGTTGAATTTATGATAAATTTATAGTAGAGTATAAAAAAGAGTGTTGATTTAGTTTGTCAAATTCTAGTTCAATCAAAATTTTGGACCAATCAACCCTCTACATCACTCTTGGTTTTTTTTTTTTTCCTAATTAAAAAGACAGGAATTGACAATGTGAGATTGGAGGTAGAATTAAATTCATAAGGGAAAAAAATTGAACCGAAACGGTCAGTTCAACCAAAAAAACTAGTCAGTAGTTTAGTCTGATTTGAGTGCTCAATCGGCCAAAAATTGAAATCAGTCAAATTGGGGTAAATCACTAATAAACCAGTTTGGATAATTATGTTGTTATTGGTCCTTTTTTTTTTTAATTCAGTTCCCATTATCTTAATCATTATAAATTTAAATAAATTTTAATGACAATTTTGGTATAAATAATTAATAATTTTAATTATTGAGAAATCGTAAAGATCAAAATTTTTAATGTTATTATATTTTGTTATTGTTATAATCAAACTACTATTGAATTTCTTCGCATTTTGTTATTAGTTATTATTAATGTTGTTGTGCTTTATTATTTTTAATTAAATTATATTATGTTAATATGACTAATTTAATCTCAAGTTGACCCTAATCTATTCTACTGATTCATTGGCTGTGGAATTCTTTTGTTCTTGTAAATTTGTAAACTGAAACTCTGAAAACCCTCGTACCATTCGACTACAACGCTTATAAATAATATACATTGACTTTGTGTGTACAAAATTTTTTGGGTAAAATGTGTTTATATTATTTTTTTGGTGGAAAAATGTGTCTATATTTTTTCTTAAATTGCGTACAACACTCTAAATAATCAAACCCTACTCTGGGTGATCCTTAATCCAAAATTTTGAGCCCATTTCTCTCTCTCTTGTTCGGCTTCATGAAGAGCATGCGCACGGGTGCGTGGGAAGAGCCTCTGCAGCATATCATACCCACTCTAACTAAAAGGCGTCAGGCCGTTAACTCCGCCCGCTCTCACACACATCATTTAGGGCGGGAAGAGATTCATAGACGTTATGTTTTTAAAACTTGCAGGCCATACTGTTATCCTCATTTCTGCGCAGCTCACCGGAAAAGAAAAGATACTCTGCTTCAGTAGCATTTGGTACAGAATTTTATTTTCCTCTGCTCTTTTTGATATATTGACACTCTTCATTCTCTTTTCGTGCATGCTAATTTCCTTTTACTGTGTTGTTTCCTCCGTAAATCTTGCTACGCAATCCAAAACATCGTTTCCATTTCCGATTATTTTTAGTCCTGATTTTGTTTACCTATATCTTCGTCTCAGCATCACCTGCATTTTAATTTCGATGTAGTTTGTGCAAAGCATTCTTGATTCGGAAATGTTTCGGTAGCGATGAATTCAGAAATTCGCCTGGCATTTTACTAGCAGGATTCGTCATCAAGATTGTGAACCCTGTTAATCTGACTATATCTATGATCGATACATTTATGCACGCTTTTCTCTGTTTGGTCAGAAGGAAAAATGCAAGGGTGGGCTGGGAAGGCTCTCGTTGTTATAATAATCACTTCGATCTTTTTCCGATGCGTCTGTGCGTACAACCACTCCGTCGGCGGACCTGCCGGCTGGGACCTCCGTTCGAATCTCCAATTGTGGGCTGCTGCGACCAATTTTCTTGTTGGTGACAATCTAGGTGCACTTTCTTTTGCTCTATAATCTGAATAAGTACTTATCTTCTTTGATCGCGAAACTGACCAAATCTGAATTCGTTATTATAAGTCTAGACGAAGCAGTAAATTAACAAGTTCATTGGACTAATTAAGATGATCAGAAGAACAGAATTAATGGAATAACACATGCGTGGTTTCTGTGCCGTGTTTATTAACTATTCTTTTTCTTTCATTCTGTTTCTTGGCAACCAAACGACGTGCGATGCAGCAATCTTGAACAGAGTGCATGAAAATATCTCTTTTCTCAAAATTTTGTAAATGAATACTGATGAACTGCGATTCCGCGTAGAATGGAATGGACCAAATATTCGAGAAAAATGTATAAATAAGAAGTGATAATCACAACGAAGTCTAACTACATTGCTGCTTTTCCAATTTGACTTGACAGTGTTCAGATACACGCCGAACCACGACGTGGTGGAAGTTAGCCAGCTTGGTTATGACACCTGTGTAATCTCCAACGCCATCGGCACTTACGATGATGGAGAGACTGTAATTCAACTCACTGAACCAGGAATTAGGTACTTCGTCTGTGGGCGAGCAGGGCACTGTCAACAAGGACTCAAACTACAGGTCCAAGTTCTTGCACTGCCCAGCAATGGAACCGATGGTGGTCGTCCTCCGCGACCCAGGCTCCCTCCAAGGAAACCTCCGCCTCCTCCTCCTCCTCCTCGAAGATCTCCTCCTCCACCTGCCCCTCGCACGCCATCCTCTCCGTCTTCTCTGCCATTTCCTCCACCTGCTGACGTACCTGTACCTGTTTCCGGTGTTGATAACATCAAGGTGGATACGCCATGGCTGTTCCAAGGATTGGTGCCCGTGATTGCGCTGGTTGTGATTTATACTCTCACACTCGCGCTAGTTTGATTTTCACTATTTGGCGATTCCTCGTTTTGATCGGAGATGAAGTACTCCCGAAGACCTTTGGATATATGCTTCTTATATCTTGCTGCTAACATGGCGTTGATTTGGCTCTACTTCCTATCTTACAAACTTGAAATACATTTTACGGTAAAATCTTTATCTTACGAAGTCGGAAAGTATACAGTGAAACTTCTCATATTCTAGTGATCATGAAATCATGTTTTTGAACAAGAATTGTGACAGTTTTGCACCCTTTACGATATGTTTGGTACGGGATTTTTGGAGGGGAGGGGAGGGGAGTTGCTCCCCTCCCCTTGTTTGGCTGGTGTAATTTTTTAGGAGGGGAGGGGAGCCCCTCCCCTTCCCTCGTTTGGTTAAGATATTTTTTAAAGAGGGGAGGGATTCTTCTCCCCTCCCTTTCCTTCTAACCTCCCCTCCAAAAATGGGGTTTTTTGGAGGGGAGATGAGAGATAATATTTCAATTCCTTATATACCCTTTTGATTTGTTAACCTCTAATCAGTCGTAAACATTTCTACATAAGAGAGTTTTTTTGAGCATCTAACAAGAGGTTATTAAGATAATTGTCTCCAAAATTAGTGAGCATTTGTAAACTTTTTTTTTCTCTTCTTCTAATTCCAAGAGGTTGTTGGTATTTTCTTTCACCTTCAAGGTCTTTTCTTAGATTGAAATCTATTACTCGTAACTTTTTATCTTGATATTCTATAAGTGTGTGACTATGTCTTGTAACTCAAAATTGGTGAATTGTATTATATATATAGTTATATCTTAACAAAAAAAAAAGTGAGAAAATTCATTTAAATTTTATGAGGCTAAAATAGTCAATTTTTTATTAGAACAAAATAAGGTATTATTAAAATTGCTCCCTCCCCTCCCCTCCAATCAATCCAAACAGGAGATCATTAAAATCCCTCCCCTTCCTTCCCCCTCCCTCCCCTCCCCTTTGTAGCTACCCTCCCCTTTCCTCCCCTCCCCTTCCCTTGATTAAAATCCCTCCCCTCCCCTTCCCTCCATCGAACCAAACACAGCGTTAAAGAGCACATTAGACATCTAGCTTTGTTCATTTCACAGCAAAGACCAATGGGGTTCTATTTTTCCATGTCTAAGCAGCCGATATTTTTGGATTCAAAGACCGTAGTTTGCTTCTTCTTCCTTTTTCCCCCCCTCAACCTGAACAAGATGGACAAAACTACTAGCTCCGATCCTAATTATAAAAGCTAGTTGGCTAATTTGAGAAAATTAAGAAAATAAGTTAAGTTAGTTATTTATAATAAACAGGTGTTGTCTTTCCTAAAATACTCTTACTAATCAATTATATTGGTTAGAACTATTATTGTTAGAAGGATTATCTGAAAAAAAAAAAAGCTTAAATATGAGAGACAAAATGGATTAGAGTCTTATATTAAAATAAAAATCAAATAAAATCTTATATTAAAAATAGAATACAGTAATACTGAAGTTTGATGTATCCAGTTTGCTTGAGTTCCTAATTTGAAAATGGGCTCCAGCCTGGTCAAGCTTAATTGAGGCCGAATCTTGACCAACCCAAAGGTTTTTAGTAGGTTCAACTACATGACATGTTTAAATGGAGTAGCAAGGATGACTTCGGGCGAGCCCAAACAGTTCAGATTTTAAATTTTAAATTAATTATTTTTAAATAAAAACTTATTTTTTGAAAAAATGATAGCTGAAAATTATCTTTATTTTATATTCTATATCTTTTAAAATAAGTATCTTAAACAAATAAAAATGAAAAAAATTAAATCTGATCGTCCAAATGAAATCAAAATGGTCTAGATCTAATGAGTTTAAAATGCTGATCAATTAACGGAACTAGTTTTGATGCTCATCACTTTAATGAGCACAATAAACTCATCAGACCTTAATAGTCCATATCTCATTTGGATGGTCCAGATCTGATTTCTTTTTTATTTTTGTTTATTTAAAATAATTGTTTTAATATATATAGGATTTAAAAGAGAGACAATCTCTTGACTATCATTCTTTCAAAAAATAGTTTTTTCTATTTAAAATAATTAATTAAAGATTTAAATTTGAACTCTTTAAATCAGATATAAAATGTTCAGATCAAACAAGTTTAGGATACTTATCAAGATGATAAGTACTGTAACTGGTTTTCTCACTTAACTGGTTACAGTGGGACACCAAGTGGATGTACAGGATGATATTGATAAGAATCATTGCACCGCTCAAATAATTGCGGCGTCTTTGGCTTAATTTTTCAAGTTGAGTTTACTGTTTTGATCAGCCAAATTTGAATTAATCTGGCTCGGTCTTATCCTATTCCTTTCGCCCTTTTGAGATGACCTAGACATTATTTAATATTTTTATGTTTCCAAGAGGCAGTATGCCCCATTGGGAGCTCCCATAGGCGAATTGGAGCCCACGAATACATTGTTTATGGCGCAGTATCATCTGATATTTTGATCTGAGCTTACATGCTACAGCAAAACTTCAGTCCCAAAGAAATGCGATGAAAAGGCTGGAAGTTAACGTTGAGCAATTTTTTAATTACGAATAACTGGCAGGAGTCCCTGCATAGAGGATGAGAAATGAGCTATGTTGTTCATGCATCATATATATTGCAGCTTTAGTTTTTATATCATATAGGGATTATTATTAGAATCTTATTTCAATCTAGATTTGAGCTTCTCCTTAAGGGAAAGAAAGAAGTGTACCACATGGATTGTCTAGTATAATATTTTCTGATTGAAGTATATGTTGCAGCCATCAAAACGCACGAGAGCTACAAGATCAGAGGCCGCACCAGCCCTTTTCATTGCCAGGGTCCGTACTCCGTATAGCCCCAAATTCAAAGCCTATACCTTTTTGAGGGCAATCATATCATGGGTTGTTTGAGACTGTTCTTGAGAAGAAAGAGAGCTCTCTTTGACAATGGCAACATTGGGTCTTATTAGGTCCTCCGGAAGAAAGAGAAAACAATCAATTTTTGTTGTTGTTGTTGACATAATCACCTACCCTTATGGAGACAGCTCATACCGATGAGAAAACCTCAACTTCCTCATTGTCTTTGCATTCATTCATGTCTAATTGCTATCAAATGAAAAAAAAAAGAAAAAAGAATACTTAGTTGCTAAGCTATACATGACTTTTTTTGCCAAGTACAATTTTACAGTTTTTGCCAAGTACAATTTTACAGACGCAATAACCGAAGAGATTAAAAAAAAAAAAAAAGGAAAGAGAAGGTGGATGCGCAAATTGAGTTGAGACTCGTCTAATTTAGAAAGTAATCAGAGGGAAAAAAAAGAGAGAGAGGGGCTATTTGCAGGAGATGGAGGGGTTGGTCCTGTCTGATTTCTTGTGTTGATTGAAAAGGTTCGCTAGCTGTGATCCATTAAAAAGAAAAATCAAATTTAGAAAGGTCCTAGTTCTTTGAGAGGTCCTTAGGTGTAGGGTATGTCCAAACCCACTCATTACACATACTTGTGACCCAAAGATGGGATCTTTTGTTTTAGTGTTCACTGGCATGCGCAGATACAACTTGCTTCCAGACATGTAGATCATGATCCCACTGAAGTGATCATGTCCCCAATATAGGATATTATTTGGTATGCTTTGCGTCCATTACAATGAGCATATCTGGGTAGGAATAATTTAAGATCTCATTAGAAAATATGCATATATAGCGGGACTCAAAACTCGTGTATATAATTGTTCAGCATAATACTTCTTTTTAATGTTCATTTATCATACTCTGGGTAATTGTGTTTGATTTTAAGACTAAACGTCCTTCTATGGTGATATTGACAAGTTAGCTAAGCTACTTGAAACCAAAACATACAACCGAAGTTTCAAAGCAAGATATTACAGAGTTGAAGGGACAACTCATTCGTACCCTTACTTTCAATCCATGCCATGCATTGTTCGTTCATTCACTTCATCCCCAAAAGAAGAAATGTACGGATCATCTCTGCCCAAATAGTGGGGTTCACATCTCAGATTCAAGACCCTTTGCCTGATTTACTGCATCTTAAACATCACCTCTGTAATTCTTTGTTGTGTTTTGACTTAGAATTCTTCCATGCACTGATTAATTTCAAACCTGTCAATATGATAGCACACTTAATACCTGTTTAGGATCAACCCATTTGCAAACACAAGATTTTTCTTTTAAACACTAACTGATTATACATTAAGCCTATGAAAATATATACAGAAGCCTTTTAAATGATAAAGTCTACTGATTTCTTACTGGGAGTCCTAAGAATTTCTCGTGTAAAGACCAGGAAAGGTACTGCCTCTTTGCAGTACAAAGTACACGGAGTATTCTAGAAATCAAAAGCCTGAAAATACAAAGACAATAACATGTTGGTTCCCACTGAGCAAGAGAGCCAGCGCACATGATTCTGATTCAGGTACGTATAACACGGTACTCAGCTTGGGACTCAGTAAATAACAGACAGAGTACAATGGATTACAGAGAAGCTAGCTCAAGAGAAGTATGTCGAAAGAAACTTGACCATAAGAAGAAGAAGAAGAAACAATAAGAAGTTAGTGATGGACTCAACAACGTCATTATGGCTAGCGAATCTGCTGGTGTGGTGAACAAAATTCTCAGTGACAATGTTTCTTGGTTTCCGCTCCAGAAGATATTAAAGAAATTACGTTAGTTTTAGTTCCAAAGTGCAACATTAAAATTGAGCATGATTATAGAAAAGAAAATCAGTGCATGAATTGGCTTATTATGAATATTCTAAGGCATAATACTAACTCTTATCCTTAATATAAGAGCTAAATAACTAATTTAAAAAAATTAAAAAAATTAGTTAAGTTGATTATTTATAACAAATTTATATTGATTTTCTTAAATAATCACATTTAATTATGTACATTAGAATTACATTTTGGTGGAAGTCTTACAATCAATATACAATAAGGATATTTTAGGGAAAAAAACATTATAAATTTGGGAAACAAAGTATACTAAAATATTATATTTAGAACTAAATTCAAGTTCAACATTTCAACTAACTCTTATGTTTAGGATCGGAGATAATATTTTTACACATTATCTTATTGATCATAAGAGAGGTTAACTGGAGTTAACAAATAAGGGTCATCATAGATTCCTATATCTTCTCTTAGTCTTATCAATCTGAGTGGCAATAACTCTTTCAAAAATACTCTCTAGATTCACAATGACTTAAAGACTTTGTTATGGTATGATTTAACCATAGCCATTTATTTACTAAAAAAATAAAAGAAACACATGCACTTGAGTTACATGATTCTCTTGGCTTCAAAATTATATGATGATGAGCAAAAATATGTGGTAATAGCAATTCCTGCCAATGGAGGAAAGCAAGAGTGAACAAGAGAGAAACTGCCAAATCAAATAAAGTGTACGTGGGATTAGATGCACAGATGTTCAGTTACAGATAAATATGCACTTATTCTAAGTGTTTTTGGTAGGTGAAGCCGCATTATTATTAAACTCCGGTTTTTGTTACTGTACGCTCTACGATTCCTCTTTTGCCACGTGTTGAAACCCCAACGCTTCCTCAATTTAAATCATATTATAGATTATCTGGATCTAGATAATCCTTAAAACTCAATCAGTCAATTAATCTATTCAAAATGCATACAACAAAGTACAAAACAAACTCATTAGATAGCAAACTTTCTATAGTTATGTTCATTTATATTACATAAAATACTACCTTCGATTCTAATTATAAGATATTGTTCTAGTATACAAACAAAGTCTTATAATTAAAATTAGAGATAATAAAACAAATTTTACAATATGATTCACTTAAACCTGTTCTTTAAAGATTCTCTAGAGAATACCATGGAACGGCATTGTCACCTTTGGAATTAAATACAAGTCATACAGAGGGGGAAAAAAAAAGCAGTTATAGTGCTGTTTTCTGAAATGATATTTTCCTTAACAAAAGAGCTAAAAGACATAAGATAAACAATATTTAATCTAGAATTTTATACATAGAAAGATTCCACATGATTAATACTAATTGGGAAGAGGTCTCTTCTGGTACAGAGATTACGGAATAATATACATAGCGA
>NW_021636267.1:0-24496 GCF_004799145.2 Neltuma alba | reverse complement strand
TAATCCATATATATAATTGGTTTTATGCTTCCTTATATATGGAACTTTCAGTAGGTTTCAAAATAATTTTTTATTGATAAAAGGAAAGAGAAATAAAATGTTCAAATATGATTCTCAGCCTTTGATATCAAAAGTTTAAAACGTTGAAAGTTAAGTGCACCTGTGCCAGCTTGCTGTTAGAATACCCCAACATACTCGTAAATTTCCTTTTCCAGAAGTGAAATTCATGTCATCAGGGTCAACAAAGCCAACATGATGCATCTACAAGAAAGAAAATGGACAAAGCACTCAATAAGATTTATTAGGGTGAAAAAAAATGAAAATAAACAGCATGATACCAGGTTATTAGAGAGCCATGGAACAGTAAAGCAATATCCATGGAAACAAAGCCATTGAACAGAATAATATCATACTAGTACAAAATTTTGGGTAAATGTAAAACAACAAGCTCCATGTTACACTAGTCTCTAACATGTTTTCTTTCACACATACACCTGACCTTTTAGTACTTGAAATATGTGAATTAATAAAAAGTCAGATTTCACATGACATTTTTATAATTAAAAAATCACAGTGAAGAAAAATATCTGCAATTTTGTAGAGCTTTATGGAAAAGAATAGCCAGCCCTGGTGAAAATGAAAACTAATAAATATAGAAATGTTTCTCCTTTCCTTTCATCTTTGGACACTCAAAAATGAAGCTTTCGTGTCTTTAGCTTAATTGAATGAAGATCAGCACATATTTCGCCCCAAAAGTCAGTACTACAAGTTAAAAGAGTATTTGACCAAGCAAGTTTCATAGGACACTATTAACGTAGGTCATATACTCAGACTGTAGGTGCTCATAGAAACATTTCATGGGATTTTTCCAACAAAACCGATGATTTGTAAATTATGTTTTACACGGTAAATTATGATCTAGCATTTGCGTGTTCCAAATCAAATTAGAAAAGAATTAAAAATTAAAAAAATGGAAAAACATAAATTTTCAAACTATGTCTGTTTAGATGATAGCACAATAAAGTTTATTTTGAAATTAAGCAGGAACCAAAGCTAAGAAATGATCCTGTTCAATTTATTAAACAAACACTTACTAATAAAACCTCTATCGATTTAATTAAAAATATTAGAAGAAACAGTTTGGTGCTTGATCACGCCTTGTGCATGCAAGTTAAAGTTAAGCAGTAAGGGACTTACAACGGAATTCACATTAACAATTCGACTTGGAGAACCCCTAATAAGGGATGGCAAAAGAAGAACAGAAAGCAAAGCTGGAGCTAGATGATTCACTTGCAAGTGTTCCTCATAACCATCTTTTGAAAATCTCTGTGGCTCTGAAGAAGAAAAATATAAATGAGTGGGTCAGTTTTAGAGATATTCAAAAGAGAATCAATCCAAAGGTACCTATATTTAAATTAAGCCTATTATTGTATCATTCAAAAAATTGATAAAAATAAATATCACGGTATGTGATTTCACAAACTACAGTCAAGTAGTCAATGTCTCAGTATATAAAGTGAAGAGTCAGTAATTGACGATGACTGTAAGTCCAAAGCAATAGGAATATGAAATTGCCAATAAAATTCAGCATCATATTTATTAAATCAGAAATATCAACCTCCAATGGAAAAAATTCCAGCATTATTAATGAGAACATGTAGGGGTCCAGAGCGTGCATTCCATGCATCAGCAAACCTCACAACAGAGTCCAACGAGAGAAGATCAACCTCCATCACCTTGAGAAGCCACAAGCAGGTGCCAATTAAACAACAAAGGAATTTAACAACTAAAATTTTATTATGAAGTATGCATGTTCAGCGAAGCTGATAAGAGCATATGATGATCTAATGAAAAGATTTAAAGCAAGACGTAAAGTTTCAAAGATAAGAAGTGTCTTATTGGATTGAAATGATTAAGATCAATTGCCAAAAGTAAGCTGACCAACAAGGCTAACATATATAACTTCACATACATCATACAGAATTTACCAAACCTTGCTCATAAATAGAAGTTTGATGTCCCTAATGATCATGTAAGTTACCTCAATATTAAGAGGAAGGCCCATCCCTGACCATTCATTCTGCCACTTCTGTATCAACTCCTGAGCTACCTGTGGCTTCCTTACTGCCATAATGACATGGGCCCCTGACTGAGCTAATTGCCTGCATGATGAACGAATAACAAAAGCCCAAGTTCATCAATTTCCCGTTTGTATAAATGAAAAGGCGACGCCCATAAGTTAAATAAATAGTAACGTGGGGCTCTGCTTGACTGCCTTGCAAATGTAGGACTAGGAAACTCAAATAAGTAAATATGTACCATCTATTATTAGTAAGGATCTTCCTTGCCAAAGATTCCTCGGAACAAAAACAGCAAAAACGCAGTACCCCGAAGTGTCTAAAACTCCATAATTACACAACCACAAAAATCCCAGTCTTATTCTTATTAATCGATTTTCACAAATCTCCCAGCTGACGAAGGAGAAGCAGGAAGCCGAAATGGTTTTTAGATAATTGCAGTTTCAGTACATTTTCTCTCAGCCTGCTTCCTGCTAATTCAGTTCATTTTCACCCAGTTTGCTTCTATAGGAAAATGAAGAAAGAAGCAAAAGTTAGCTGGGGAAAAAAAAAACAAAAACCAAAGAAGGCAAACCTGGCGATTTCGAGGCTATGCCACTAGTGGATCCTGTGACAATGCAAGTGAGGTCATTAATGGAGGAAGAGGCATGGGGTTTTGCAAGTGACTAGCCATTATTCTCTGAAATAGCATTTCGTAAACCAAATGGAACCACCCTCTCAACCACTCAATCCAACCCAACCCCCGCTTCTTCCTCTCGTCCTTGTTCTTGGCTTCCTCGGTGGAAGACGACGTCGTTGCCATCTGAAGCAAAACCCTCCTCTTTCTCTGGCGCTCTCAGTTTCTCCAGTACAATCGTATCGGAGATCTGTCTTTTTGGAGAGAGCATCTGAGTATGTAATACTATTGCTTTGTATTTCCGCCTTCCCGTGCGTGTGGACTGTGGACAGTCCAGTAGCGTGAAGACTGTGGAGTGAAGTCCCGCTGAATT
Organism: Neltuma alba; assembly: GCF_004799145.2. Taxonomy (NCBI): domain Eukaryota; kingdom Viridiplantae; phylum Streptophyta; class Magnoliopsida; order Fabales; family Fabaceae; genus Neltuma; species Neltuma alba. The sequence continues at coordinate 21,429 of NW_021636267.1, read as the reverse complement.
TTGGTCCAATTAAAAAAGTAACGCTGAGTTGAATCGGACTTCCAACGCGGGGTGAGCAGGGCAGCACTGAAAGTGGAAACCCGAATTGACCAAGCCAGTTGACCTCATCCTCCAATTAATCCCAAATTTCGATTGAACTATCCCCCATTTTGATCCAGTGCAACCGGCTTGGCCAGCGATCCAATAGGTTGGCGTTTGTCTTTTCTCTATTGAATAATACTACCTCCAATTAATAAGTCATATAGATTAATTTTAAAACAAATAGATATAAATATTTTAAAGTAATTTATTTAATTTTTTTAATGTATATAAATTAATCAATTAGCTCTTATATTAAGAAAAAAAATAATATCATCTTTTTGTAATACGTTGAATTTATGATAAATTTATAGTAGAGTATAAAAAAGAGTGTTGATTTAGTTTGTCAAATTCTAGTTCAATCAAAATTTTGGACCAATCAACCCTCTACATCACTCTTGGTTTTTTTTTTTTTCCTAATTAAAAAGACAGGAATTGACAATGTGAGATTGGAGGTAGAATTAAATTCATAAGGGAAAAAAATTGAACCGAAACGGTCAGTTCAACCAAAAAAACTAGTCAGTAGTTTAGTCTGATTTGAGTGCTCAATCGGCCAAAAATTGAAATCAGTCAAATTGGGGTAAATCACTAATAAACCAGTTTGGATAATTATGTTGTTATTGGTCCTTTTTTTTTTTAATTCAGTTCCCATTATCTTAATCATTATAAATTTAAATAAATTTTAATGACAATTTTGGTATAAATAATTAATAATTTTAATTATTGAGAAATCGTAAAGATCAAAATTTTTAATGTTATTATATTTTGTTATTGTTATAATCAAACTACTATTGAATTTCTTCGCATTTTGTTATTAGTTATTATTAATGTTGTTGTGCTTTATTATTTTTAATTAAATTATATTATGTTAATATGACTAATTTAATCTCAAGTTGACCCTAATCTATTCTACTGATTCATTGGCTGTGGAATTCTTTTGTTCTTGTAAATTTGTAAACTGAAACTCTGAAAACCCTCGTACCATTCGACTACAACGCTTATAAATAATATACATTGACTTTGTGTGTACAAAATTTTTTGGGTAAAATGTGTTTATATTATTTTTTTGGTGGAAAAATGTGTCTATATTTTTTCTTAAATTGCGTACAACACTCTAAATAATCAAACCCTACTCTGGGTGATCCTTAATCCAAAATTTTGAGCCCATTTCTCTCTCTCTTGTTCGGCTTCATGAAGAGCATGCGCACGGGTGCGTGGGAAGAGCCTCTGCAGCATATCATACCCACTCTAACTAAAAGGCGTCAGGCCGTTAACTCCGCCCGCTCTCACACACATCATTTAGGGCGGGAAGAGATTCATAGACGTTATGTTTTTAAAACTTGCAGGCCATACTGTTATCCTCATTTCTGCGCAGCTCACCGGAAAAGAAAAGATACTCTGCTTCAGTAGCATTTGGTACAGAATTTTATTTTCCTCTGCTCTTTTTGATATATTGACACTCTTCATTCTCTTTTCGTGCATGCTAATTTCCTTTTACTGTGTTGTTTCCTCCGTAAATCTTGCTACGCAATCCAAAACATCGTTTCCATTTCCGATTATTTTTAGTCCTGATTTTGTTTACCTATATCTTCGTCTCAGCATCACCTGCATTTTAATTTCGATGTAGTTTGTGCAAAGCATTCTTGATTCGGAAATGTTTCGGTAGCGATGAATTCAGAAATTCGCCTGGCATTTTACTAGCAGGATTCGTCATCAAGATTGTGAACCCTGTTAATCTGACTATATCTATGATCGATACATTTATGCACGCTTTTCTCTGTTTGGTCAGAAGGAAAAATGCAAGGGTGGGCTGGGAAGGCTCTCGTTGTTATAATAATCACTTCGATCTTTTTCCGATGCGTCTGTGCGTACAACCACTCCGTCGGCGGACCTGCCGGCTGGGACCTCCGTTCGAATCTCCAATTGTGGGCTGCTGCGACCAATTTTCTTGTTGGTGACAATCTAGGTGCACTTTCTTTTGCTCTATAATCTGAATAAGTACTTATCTTCTTTGATCGCGAAACTGACCAAATCTGAATTCGTTATTATAAGTCTAGACGAAGCAGTAAATTAACAAGTTCATTGGACTAATTAAGATGATCAGAAGAACAGAATTAATGGAATAACACATGCGTGGTTTCTGTGCCGTGTTTATTAACTATTCTTTTTCTTTCATTCTGTTTCTTGGCAACCAAACGACGTGCGATGCAGCAATCTTGAACAGAGTGCATGAAAATATCTCTTTTCTCAAAATTTTGTAAATGAATACTGATGAACTGCGATTCCGCGTAGAATGGAATGGACCAAATATTCGAGAAAAATGTATAAATAAGAAGTGATAATCACAACGAAGTCTAACTACATTGCTGCTTTTCCAATTTGACTTGACAGTGTTCAGATACACGCCGAACCACGACGTGGTGGAAGTTAGCCAGCTTGGTTATGACACCTGTGTAATCTCCAACGCCATCGGCACTTACGATGATGGAGAGACTGTAATTCAACTCACTGAACCAGGAATTAGGTACTTCGTCTGTGGGCGAGCAGGGCACTGTCAACAAGGACTCAAACTACAGGTCCAAGTTCTTGCACTGCCCAGCAATGGAACCGATGGTGGTCGTCCTCCGCGACCCAGGCTCCCTCCAAGGAAACCTCCGCCTCCTCCTCCTCCTCCTCGAAGATCTCCTCCTCCACCTGCCCCTCGCACGCCATCCTCTCCGTCTTCTCTGCCATTTCCTCCACCTGCTGACGTACCTGTACCTGTTTCCGGTGTTGATAACATCAAGGTGGATACGCCATGGCTGTTCCAAGGATTGGTGCCCGTGATTGCGCTGGTTGTGATTTATACTCTCACACTCGCGCTAGTTTGATTTTCACTATTTGGCGATTCCTCGTTTGATCGGAGATGAAGTACTCCCGAAGACCTTTGGATATATGCTTCTTATATCTTGCTGCTAACATGGCGTTGATTTGGCTCTACTTCCTATCTTACAAACTTGAAATACATTTTACGGTAAAATCTTTATCTTACGAAGTCGGAAAGTATACAGTGAAACTTCTCATATTCTAGTGATCATGAAATCATGTTTTTGAACAAGAATTGTGACAGTTTTGCACCCTTTACGATATGTTTGGTACGGGATTTTTGGAGGGGAGGGGAGGGGAGTTGCTCCCCTCCCCTTGTTTGGCTGGTGTAATTTTTTAGGAGGGGAGGGGAGCCCCTCCCCTTCCCTCGTTTGGTTAAGATATTTTTTAAAGAGGGGAGGGATTCTTCTCCCCTCCCTTTCCCTTCTAACCTCCCCTCCAAAAATGGGGTTTTTTGGAGGGGAGATGAGAGATAATATTTCAATTCCTTATATACCCTTTTGATTTGTTAACCTCTAATCAGTCGTAAACATTTCTACATAAGAGAGTTTTTTTGAGCATCTAACAAGAGGTTATTAAGATAATTGTCTCCAAAATTAGTGAGCATTTGTAAACTTTTTTTTTCTCTTCTTCTAATTCCAAGAGGTTGTTGGTATTTTCTTTCACCTTCAAGGTCTTTTCTTAGATTGAAATCTATTACTCGTAACTTTTTATCTTGATATTCTATAAGTGTGTGACTATGTCTTGTAACTCAAAATTGGTGAATTGTATTATATATATAGTTATATCTTAACAAAAAAAAAAGTGAGAAAATTCATTTAAATTTTATGAGGCTAAAATAGTCAATTTTTTATTAGAACAAAATAAGGTATTATTAAAATTGCTCCCTCCCCTCCCCTCCAATCAATCCAAACAGGAGATCATTAAAATCCCCCCCTTCCTTCCCCCTCCCTCCCCTCCCCTTTGTAGCTACCCTCCCCTTTCCTCCCTCCCCTTCCCTTGATTAAAATCCCTCCCCTCCCCTTCCCTCCATCGAACCAAACACAGCGTTAAAGAGCACATTAGACATCTAGCTTTGTTCATTTCACAGCAAAGACCAATGGGGTTCTATTTTTCCATGTCTAAGCAGCCGATATTTTTGGATTCAAAGACCGTAGTTTGCTTCTTCTTCCTTTTTCCCCCCCTCAACCTGAACAAGATGGACAAAACTACTAGCTCCGATCCTAATTATAAAAGCTAGTTGGCTAATTTGAGAAAATTAAGAAAATAAGTTAAGTTAGTTATTTATAATAAACAGGTGTTGTCTTTCCTAAAATACTCTTACTAATCAATTATATTGGTTAGAACTATTATTGTTAGAAGGATTATCTGAAAAAAAAAAAAGCTTAAATATGAGAGACAAAATGGATTAGAGTCTTATATTAAAATAAAAATCAAATAAAATCTTATATTAAAAATAGAATACAGTAATACTGAAGTTTGATGTATCCAGTTTGCTTGAGTTCCTAATTTGAAAATGGGCTCCAGCCTGGTCAAGCTTAATTGAGGCCGAATCTTGACCAACCCAAAGGTTTTTAGTAGGTTCAACTACATGACATGTTTAAATGGAGTAGCAAGGATGACTTCGGGCGAGCCCAAACAGTTCAGATTTTAAATTTTAAATTAATTATTTTTAAATAAAAACTTATTTTTTGAAAAAATGATAGCTGAAAATTATCTTTATTTTATATTCTATATCTTTTAAAATAAGTATCTTAAACAAATAAAAATGAAAAAAAATTAAATCTGATCGTCCAAATGAAATCAAAATGGTCTAGATCTAATGAGTTTAAAATGCTGATCAATTAACGGAACTAGTTTTGATGCTCATCACTTTAATGAGCACAATAAACTCATCAGACCTTAATAGTCCATATCTCATTTGGATGGTCCAGATCTGATTTCTTTTTTATTTTTGTTTATTTAAAATAATTGTTTTAATATATATAGGATTTAAAAGAGAGACAATCTCTTGACTATCATTCTTTCAAAAAATAGTTTTTTCTATTTAAAATAATTAATTAAAGATTTAAATTTGAACTCTTTAAATCAGATATAAAATGTTCAGATCAAACAAGTTTAGGATACTTATCAAGATGATAAGTACTGTAACTGGTTTTCTCACTTAACTGGTTACAGTGGGACACCAAGTGGATGTACAGGATGATATTGATAAGAATCATTGCACCGCTCAAATAATTGCGGCGTCTTTGGCTTAATTTTTCAAGTTGAGTTTACTGTTTTGATCAGCCAAATTTGAATTAATCTGGCTCGGTCTTATCCTATTCCTTTCGCCCTTTTGAGATGACCTAGACATTATTTAATATTTTTATGTTTCCAAGAGGCAGTATGCCCCATTGGGAGCTCCCATAGGCGAATTGGAGCCCACGAATACATTGTTTATGGCGCAGTATCATCTGATATTTTGATCTGAGCTTACATGCTACAGCAAAACTTCAGTCCCAAAGAAATGCGATGAAAAGGCTGGAAGTTAACGTTGAGCAATTTTTTAATTACGAATAACTGGCAGGAGTCCCTGCATAGAGGATGAGAAATGAGCTATGTTGTTCATGCATCATATATATTGCAGCTTTAGTTTTTATATCATATAGGGATTATTATTAGAATCTTATTTCAATCTAGATTTGAGCTTCTCCTTAAGGGAAAGAAAGAAGTGTACCACATGGATTGTCTAGTATAATATTTTCTGATTGAAGTATATGTTGCAGCCATCAAAACGCACGAGAGCTACAAGATCAGAGGCCGCACCAGCCCTTTTCATTGCCAGGGTCCGTACTCCGTATAGCCCCAAATTCAAAGCCTATACCTTTTTGAGGGCAATCATATCATGGGTTGTTTGAGACTGTTCTTGAGAAGAAAGAGAGCTCTCTTTGACAATGGCAACATTGGGTCTTATTAGGTCCTCCGGAAGAAAGAGAAAACAATCAATTTTTGTTGTTGTTGTTGACATAATCACCTACCCTTATGGAGACAGCTCATACCGATGAGAAAACCTCAACTTCCTCATTGTCTTTGCATTCATTCATGTCTAATTGCTATCAAATGAAAAAAAAAAGAAAAAAGAATACTTAGTTGCTAAGCTATACATGACTTTTTTTGCCAAGTACAATTTTACAGTTTTTGCCAAGTACAATTTTACAGACGCAATAACCGAAGAGATTAAAAAAAAAAAAAAAGGAAAGAGAAGGTGGATGCGCAAATTGAGTTGAGACTCGTCTAATTTAGAAAGTAATCAGAGGGAAAAAAAAGAGAGAGAGGGGCTATTTGCAGGAGATGGAGGGGTTGGTCCTGTCTGATTTCTTGTGTTGATTGAAAAGGTTCGCTAGCTGTGATCCATTAAAAAGAAAAATCAAATTTAGAAAGGTCCTAGTTCTTTGAGAGGTCCTTAGGTGTAGGGTATGTCCAAACCCACTCATTACACATACTTGTGACCCAAAGATGGGATCTTTTGTTTTAGTGTTCACTGGCATGCGCAGATACAACTTGCTTCCAGACATGTAGATCATGATCCCACTGAAGTGATCATGTCCCCAATATAGGATATTATTTGGTATGCTTTGCGTCCATTACAATGAGCATATCTGGGTAGGAATAATTTAAGATCTCATTAGAAAATATGCATATATAGCGGGACTCAAAACTCGTGTATATAATTGTTCAGCATAATACTTCTTTTTAATGTTCATTTATCATACTCTGGGTAATTGTGTTTGATTTTAAGACTAAACGTCCTTCTATGGTGATATTGACAAGTTAGCTAAGCTACTTGAAACCAAAACATACAACCGAAGTTTCAAAGCAAGATATTACAGAGTTGAAGGGACAACTCATTCGTACCCTTACTTTCAATCCATGCCATGCATTGTTCGTTCATTCACTTCATCCCCAAAAGAAGAAATGTACGGATCATCTCTGCCCAAATAGTGGGGTTCACATCTCAGATTCAAGACCCTTTGCCTGATTTACTGCATCTTAAACATCACCTCTGTAATTCTTTGTTGTGTTTTGACTTAGAATTCTTCCATGCACTGATTAATTTCAAACCTGTCAATATGATAGCACACTTAATACCTGTTTAGGATCAACCCATTTGCAAACACAAGATTTTTCTTTTAAACACTAACTGATTATACATTAAGCCTATGAAAATATATACAGAAGCCTTTTAAATGATAAAGTCTACTGATTTCTTACTGGGAGTCCTAAGAATTTCTCGTGTAAAGACCAGGAAAGGTACTGCCTCTTTGCAGTACAAAGTACACGGAGTATTCTAGAAATCAAAAGCCTGAAAATACAAAGACAATAACATGTTGGTTCCCACTGAGCAAGAGAGCCAGCGCACATGATTCTGATTCAGGTACGTATAACACGGTACTCAGCTTGGGACTCAGTAAATAACAGACAGAGTACAATGGATTACAGAGAAGCTAGCTCAAGAGAAGTATGTCGAAAGAAACTTGACCATAAGAAGAAGAAGAAGAAACAATAAGAAGTTAGTGATGGACTCAACAACGTCATTATGGCTAGCGAATCTGCTGGTGTGGTGAACAAAATTCTCAGTGACAATGTTTCTTGGTTTCCGCTCCAGAAGATATTAAAGAAATTACGTTAGTTTTAGTTCCAAAGTGCAACATTAAAATTGAGCATGATTATAGAAAAGAAAATCAGTGCATGAATTGGCTTATTATGAATATTCTAAGGCATAATACTAACTCTTATCCTTAATATAAGAGCTAAATAACTAATTTAAAAAAATTAAAAAAATTAGTTAAGTTGATTATTTATAACAAATTTATATTGATTTTCTTAAATAATCACATTTAATTATGTACATTAGAATTACATTTTGGTGGAAGTCTTACAATCAATATACAATAAGGATATTTTAGGGAAAAAAACATTATAAATTTGGGAAACAAAGTATACTAAAATATTATATTTAGAACTAAATTCAAGTTCAACATTTCAACTAACTCTTATGTTTAGGATCGGAGATAATATTTTTACACATTATCTTATTGATCATAAGAGAGGTTAACTGGAGTTAACAAATAAGGGTCATCATAGATTCCTATATCTTCTCTTAGTCTTATCAATCTGAGTGGCAATAACTCTTTCAAAAATACTCTCTAGATTCACAATGACTTAAAGACTTTGTTATGGTATGATTTAACCATAGCCATTTATTTACTAAAAAAAATAAAAGAAACACATGCACTTGAGTTACATGATTCTCTTGGCTTCAAAATTATATGATGATGAGCAAAAATATGTGGTAATAGCAATTCCTGCCAATGGAGGAAAGCAAGAGTGAACAAGAGAGAAACTGCCAAATCAAATAAAGTGTACGTGGGATTAGATGCACAGATGTTCAGTTACAGATAAATATGCACTTATTCTAAGTGTTTTTGGTAGGTGAAGCCGCATTATTATTAAACTCCGGTTTTTGTTACTGTACGCTCTACGATTCCTCTTTTGCCACGTGTTGAAACCCCAACGCTTCCTCAATTTAAATCATATTATAGATTATCTGGATCTAGATAATCCTTAAAACTCAATCAGTCAATTAATCTATTCAAAATGCATACAACAAAGTACAAAAACAAACTCATTAGATAGCAAACTTTCTATAGTTATGTTCATTTATATTACATAAAATACTACCTTCGATTCTAATTATAAGATATTGTTTCTAGTATACAAACAAAGTCTTATAATTAAAATTAGAGATAATAAAACAAATTTTACAATATGATTCACTTAAACCTGTTCTTTAAAGATTCTCTAGAGAATACCATGGAACGGCATTGTCACCTTTGGAATTAAATACAAGTCATACAGAGGGGGAAAAAAAAAGCAGTTATAGTGCTGTTTTCTGAAATGATATTTTCCTTAACAAAAGAGCTAAAAGACATAAGATAAACAATATTTAATCTAGAATTTTATACATAGAAAGATTCCACATGATTAATACTAATTGGGAAGAGGTCTCTTCTGGTACAGAGATTACGGAATAATATACATAGCGAGTTACTCTACTGAACAGATAGAATTGGCAATGCAGTGAGAAAATAGAACTAAAACTCAAACACAAACTCAGAATGTGCACCTCCAAAAGGTCGATAAACTTCTAAAAGGACTCTCAAATTTGGTTAATTTTTCAGAAGGAAGAAAGATTAACCACATTAATTATTGATTAATTTATTAATTAGAAACTCCGTTGACCAGTTCCATGAAACGCTGGTAAGATTCCAGCCTCTGCAATCTCATTTGGTGATTGAAGTTCTTGATGAAAGCTTCTGCTCTCTTATACAGTTCTTCTGGGCTCATCGATTTCTCTCTCCTCAACGACGCCGTATCGTTGAAAGTTTCTGATTTTCTCAATTCCTTCTTAGCCCAGGCAGCTGGATCGTCGTCGTCGTCGCCGCCGCCGTCGTCCTCTGCCTTACCATTTCCTCGGACTAACAATGGCTCTGCTTTCCTGATCGTCGCCGTCCAAGTGTCGCTTTTCTTAAGCATCGGCGTCGCCGTCTTCCGTTGCCCCTCCATAATTGCCCTCCACGTACCATCAAGCGAGTCATCAGAATCCGGCGGGAATTCCTTGCCTACGTTCTTTTCCGATGATGGGTCCACCGGAGACAAAACAGAGTCTTTAACATTTGTTCTTTCGTCGTCGTCGTCTCCTTGTTCTTCATTCGGCTCATTGGTTTGGTTTTCTGGCACGGGTTGGTGGGTGGTATCGGAAACATCGTGTTCTGAAATGGCGGCGGAGATCGTTGTGTGCTTGGGATCATCGGGTGGGGAATCAGAATAGGGTGTGCTTTTGTGGTGGAAGTTGGAGGACGCAACAATGGTGATAATGATGAAGTTGACGATGACGTAAACGAACGGTGGCGAAAGTAAGGTTCTTGCAGAAGCCCAAAGACGAGGAACAATGGAGACGACGAGGTTAAATGTAAATGGGATTACAGCCACTTTAAACAAAACCAGAGTGGACAGAATCCCCATGGACATAAGCACAAGCTTGGATGCCCATATAGCTGTTTCAAATCTGTTCGATTTCAGCGAAGATGGGTTCACAAAAAGATCCATCCTTCGAAAGGAAGATTCAACTGGGTAAAGAAAAAGCAGGAATTTTCCTGAAAAATTCAGACGAACGAATCTTGGGTCAACTTCAAAACTAAGTGCAATCCAGAAACTTGAACTAGTTTTTACAGTGGGTGTCAAAGAGATCCCAGCATTCCGAGCAATAAATTCTTCTCTGAACCAAAGAGAACAGACCTAGAAATCCACAAAGGAACGATTATCAGATGAGTGAACTGAAGAAGAAAGGAGGAATCCAGATGTAGAAACAGTGAGGATTGGCGAAGAGAAGGAAAGGAACGAGAAAAAAGTGGGATTTCAGAGGAAGCTAGAAAATTTGAATCCAAAGAAGAGAGAGCTTTACAGCTTGGGTGTAATAAGAACAGAGAGAGAGCTTTTTGAGGAGCTTAATCTACAAAGCTGGGAAACTCCAAAAAAATATATGAATAATTGGGTAGTGGAGTGGGACTGAGAGAGGTATAAGAAGAGGATTTAAGTGAGCGAAAAAGTAGCATAATGCTGCGAGGCAGGCGCCAGGCAGGCAGGTTTGATGAATCTCCTACCGTTCGATGCTCCAAAACAGTTCAATTTATCTGGGCCTTTTGTCTTGAAGGGGTAAAAAATAATTTTCTTACTTTAATGACCAATAAAATAGTTGAAATAATAAGCGGTCTATTCTATAACAAAAACAAGAACATAAGTATAAATTTTAGAAAATATATTTGTTAGAAGAACTTTAACCTTAATGCTCTCAGCTTAACAGAGATTGATGTCAAACCTAAAATGATTTAAAAATACTTTGAGCTATAAAGGAAAAAAAATCAGTTTTAATATTCAATTCAATATAATTTAATTCTTTAAATTTAACTGTGTTGAAAGTATGTACTCCTCCAATCTTTAATATAAGACCCATTTAACTAATTTGATTAGATTAAAGAAGTTAGGTAAATTATTTAATTATAAGAAATGTGACACGTTTTTTTTAAAATATCATAATCATCTTTATTAATACCCCATCTTCCTCTTCTACTTGATTATGGTCGAGGGTGTATCCATAGGGGTAATTTAGAGAAAATTAAAAAATATAAGAAATGGGTTTTATATTTAGGATCAAAACTTATTCAACAATTAGGTTCTATATTAAGGAGATGAGGAGTACTTGATTTCTGTAAGAAAAAATGGTAAAAGACTATTAAAAAAAACACTAAAAGATTGTTACTGAATAACAAGTCCTGTGATAATTCAAATTTCCTAAATTTGAGAAGTAGAGTGTAAACCTATGGCACGTTAAATCGGACAATTTTTTATTGGAAAAAAAAAAGTGAATTAGGTCCGATGATCATTACGAATTTACAATAAGTGTAGAACTTAAAATTCAGAAAAGATGCACAAAAATGTATTTTATTCATCAATATGATTCTCAGACTGGATGATTTTATGCATACATTATTCATAAATATTAAGAGAAAATAGTAAAAATATTTATGAAATCCAATCTCATAATTGTACTCTTTTTTCTTAATTATCTCTCTTTGAATGAATAATTTTTGTTTAAATACTCTACATTCTTTTTACGCCGGTTGTCTTAATGCACCATATATACCAGCAAAAAAGATTAATTGTCCACATAACAAACTCTATCTTTTGTTTATCTTTATATTAAAAAAATGGTAACTCTACGTTAATTAGCCATCCTATTTTAATTTCAATATATTCCTTCTGCATGATTTAGATTTAATAAACTGGTTTAGTCATAAGCTGAGTTCTTTTGTCCACCCTGCCGTTCAGAGAATCATGTGAGAAGCTATTAATATGTGGTGTGATAGTTTTTCTACTACTACTGCTAATAATAATAATAATAATAATAATAATAATAATAAATATGACATATGAATCTAATGAATATATAAGAGCTATAAAAAGTAGTGTAAAAAAAACCGGACCGGACTGGCCGGTTCAACCGGTAAACCGGTGAACCGGTCAGTGGTCCGGTCCGGTTCATAAGCTAAACCGGAGACCGATTCAAACCGGATTGAACCGGTGTGAACCGGTGAAAACCGGTAAAAACCGGTATTGAACCGGTTTAAATAAATATATTGATATTTATCCTATTTTTTCTCATTTAACTCCTAATATCTCAATTATTATAGATTTAAATGAATTTTGATGATGAGTTTGGCATCAATAACTATTAATTTTAGTTATTGAAAAAATTATAAAGATCAAAATTCTCAATATTGTTGTACTTTATTATTATTACAATCAAATTCTTATTGTATTTCTTTATATTTTGTTATTAGTAATTATTATTGTTATATTTTGTCATTTTTAATTAAATTAAATTATTTTAATATGACCGGTTTGATCCCGAGTTGACCCCCGTCTGACCCATTAACCCTTGAACCACTACCTCAACCGGTTTAGTGTCCGATCCGGTTTTTTGTTCCTTGGCACATTCCAACCTTTTCACATTTAAGAATTATAAAATCTGCATTTAGTTAAAAATGAGCATGTGCAGGCGCGCTTCTTATCTTTTTTGTTTTTTTTTTGGGGCAAAGGATTTTCCCCCTTTCAATTTAGACATTAAAAAATAATAATAATGAAAATGGGTACAATAATAGTAAAATTAGGTGTCCCAAAAAGCTGTATCGAGTTGCTTTGTGGCTAAGTGTGGATTGGTAAATGTATATGGTCCACAATTTTATTTATTGCTTTGCCCTTTCTTCATCATTCAAGTTACATCTTTGTCTCTCAAAAAGTCTCTCTGAGTTTATTAGATATCATCAACCTTGGCCCTCTGTCCTGTTTTTGTGAGTGTGTGGTCTTTAGTCTTTTTTCTTCTCATGGTAATATATAATATGACGGTTATATTTGAAGACAAATTGATGGAAGCATATTCCTCCTGCCTTTTTGCCCTGAGTAATTAAAAAAGAAAATAAAAAATAGAAACAAAAATGATGGAATCTTGTTAGTGGCATCCCTTAATTGAGATTGTTTTGTTAGGACATAATTTTCTAAACATATTTATAAGTCAGTCTCAATATATTTCATCAAAATTGGCAAAAACCTTAAATTTCATTTAATCAACAGTTAGGACCCTCATTTAATATATATATTTTTCAAAAAAAAAATAATAAATCTATATGGGCAGACTAGTATATTTATATTAAAAATTTAATGATACGACTTATAAATAAGATCCAAAAAAAATCTTTTCTTAAGAGGACTAGAGAAATATTAACCAGCAAAACATGACCAAATAGTATTGAAAGAAAGGGTTCAATTTGTTTTCCCAAAAATTAATAAGGGTTTCTATCTAAATACTATTAGTTCATCGTATGATAATCTGATAGTTAATATCTCAATGAAGACGACTCTGATCTGATCAAGGAATCTTCACCTATTTTGTGGAATTACAAATTAAAAATTCAATTTAAACCGTTATACTCCGAACACTTTAAGAAATACTCCTCATAGGAAATTAATGTATGCAATGATTATATATGTTTTGGAGGTAATTTTATGAACATCACATATATTAAACATTAATTGATAGGAATTTCTAATATTTTTTATAATCTACTTAATTTTTTTTGCAAAGAATTCTTTATGATCTACTTATAACAAAAAATTCTCCTAATTTATTGCTTAAATTTGATGGATACCAGAACAAGTATTTTTTTAAAAAAAATTATTTTGGAAGTGTTAATTAAATTGATAGCATTCATGGTTGGGTGTCGGTAAGTGGAGGGATGGGGTCTGTGTGTTGTTCCCCGGGGAACATCCACCTGCCGGCCCACCCTCCCAATCCCATTTTATCTTAAATTTCAAAACTATTCATTTCTCTATTCTTTTTTTTAAAGGTATTTTTCGATATTTTCAATATTCTCCTGTTATTTTCATATTTGTTTTTGGGAAAAAAAAATTAGATGACTTGTGTATTGGGAGCGTCTCTCCAAAGTTCTGGTAGGTCTCGTATTTTAAAAAGTTGCTCTCCAATTATTTCAACTAAGAGCACAAAGAATACATATATGATTAACTATTTACATGAAATTAATGTGTTTAATATTTAAATCTCAAAATTCTTTTTGATAATTGGAAAAATATTTTCCTTCTGTTGTGCATAAATCGCAAAATAATATCCCATCATGCATAAAAATATAACAAGCTCAATAACAATAGCTATTATTGTACGTACTGTAAAATGTATAACAAGGTGCATACTAATTATGAATAATATAACTTATTTTATTAATTAAAAAAATAAAATGCTAATATTTTGTTCACAACTACATTTAAATACAAGTGTGCATGTGTATTGCTCATAATTCTATATAACGAGTCATGTGATTTAAATTTGTAAATAAATACTACTTGTTTATAAATTGGTATAATATATAGATGTGAGTTATAGATATAGAGAAATAAAATTATTTGATTTACAGAAAAATAAATAATTATCCAAAACCGAATTAACTAATTAATTAATATGCGTGGTGTAATTATTATAGTGGGGAAGGCATATATGGAAGATGAAATTCACGTGACACATCTCATGCATGCATCATGGCAAAGCGCCAAAATGAGATCCATCCATTCCCCTCAATAATAGTTATTACCAATTATTATTATTATTATTATTATTATTATTATTATTATTATTATTATTATTATTATTATTATTATTATTATTATGTTTACTTTTCTAGATTTTTCTTTTGTTTCGTTATCAATTAAACTCAAACTTAATTAGTCATAAATAGTTTTGGTTAATTGTATATTCATTGAAGACACGTCACTAATCATTCAATTCAACTTAGCTTTCATGCATGCAAAGTCTCTTTCTCTGCGTCACCCCTTAGGTTTAAAGATTCCTATATATTTCCTTCCATCTTATATAGTGGTATAAGAGAATTGTTTTGAAAAGATTACCTATTTCTATTTATGAAAAAACAAATAGTTTGTCTGAAATTTTTAATATTGCCTTTTATTTTCTCCTCTCATTTATTGTTGGATAATTTTATTATATTCATTATCTATTCATTCATTCTCTCTCCATAAAAAAAAAGGTGTTTTTAAAAAATAAGTTATATTTTTTACATATTTATTATTAACTAATTTCAACCAACTTTTCCGTTTGCATAATTCAATTATTTAAAAAATAAGTTACATTCCCCTTCGTATAGATATCTTTCTATTAGAGATAGTTTTATTCAAGACACTATTGAGTGCTAAACGTGGACACTTCTTCCAACAAAAATTTGAACATTAATATGCCACATTGTATGTGTTTGTATATTTATGAGGGTGTTTGAATTCCCCTAAAAATACTTTTCAAAAATAATTTTATATAAGTCGAGACAAAATTCCTTTCACATACTTTATTTTGTTTACCATAAAATTATGATTTTGTTTCCACCTATACATTCGTGTAAGTCATTCGAGGTAGGCGATATTGTTTAATATTGTGAGCTAAACCACACACATATATTATCCTTTTCATAGACTTTGATATAATGTTAGGGGTTCCCACTTCCCAGTCTTCCAAATAATAATGTCATTCTTTGTGTTCCTTTAATTTGCTTCTCGTCTTCTCCATATTTCTGTATCTTTCTCTGTTCAAAATTCACAGTATTGTGTGACAAAAATCTTTTTCAATTTCATAATTAAATTTTTTATTTACACTTTTTCCTTTGTTCATTATATTAATTACTTTTCTACAAAATCAAAATGTGTCGACGAATTCAACGATTCTCAAACTTTTTTTCGCTTAATCCAATCATGCTTTGCTTCCTATATATGCAGTTGTCTCTAATAAATGTTATCTTGGAATTTAATTTATATATATATGCATGTTTAATGTAATTTTTCTTTGATTATAGTCATAATAATTATATATGATAGGTTACAACGTAACAATGCTTTTGCTCAATATATTATTAATTACCGTACACGAAATAATATCTTTCCATAGGCTCATAGGCACATATATGTATCAAACTTACATAACACGACACTTTGATAATCCATAATGCTATTTTCCGTATAAAAGTTAGTTTAGCTTTTTATTTGAACATAAATATAAAACAACAATTTATTTTATTTCTCATATTTATTCATTTTTCTTAATATAATCTTTGTAATAATTGTAATAGTTGCATATATTAAAAATTTGATCAAATGGTAGTTTTAGCTAACACATTTGACTGGCAAGAATATTTTAGGGAAGACAACACATATTTATTATAAATAACTAACTTAATTAATTTTTTAATATATCTAAACTAACCAACTAACTCTTATATTAAGGATCAGAGGTAATATATATTAACATAAAAATGTAAAATATATAACAAATCACAATATTCTACATGAAACATATAT
Organism: Neltuma alba; assembly: GCF_004799145.2. NCBI lineage: Eukaryota > Viridiplantae > Streptophyta > Magnoliopsida > Fabales > Fabaceae > Neltuma > Neltuma alba. The sequence goes on along the minus strand of NW_021636267.1, from coordinate 4,959 downwards.
GGGACGTAAGAAATAATCAGCACAGGAGCAAAATTTACCTGGACGCCTTTACCAAAAAAAAAAATTACCTGGAGGCAAGAAGAGGCTCGAATAAAACTAAACACCAAAAGATGATTGTGAATGAAATTGAATAACAATATACACTCTTAATAATTAAAGAAGAGCACATGCAAATATGGTTTCTTTATCCCCCGTTATAAGGCAATTTTTGAAAGAAAAAAAAAAGGTACCACAAAGTCTTTATCACAAGTCACTTGATGTAGTTTAGTGCTCTTTTAAATTTATTTATAAGGTATTTTTAGTATGTTTTACTAGAATTAAGAAAAACCTTAAATTTTATTATCTTTGTCTTAAAAATTAATAGATTTTTAATTTTATTTAATATATGTACTTTACCAAAAAAAAATTCTAAATGACAATAAATTAAGGATGAAATAGTATATTCATATAATAAATTTAGTAAAGTGACAAAAAATATTCTCACTGTCTTATAAATAAAACTAAATGAGTATTAACTAAATTTTATAATACTATCTCTATTTAAAGTCATGGATTATGAGAGAAAATCAAATAAGATTAGAAATTTTTTTTGGATAAAATAATTATTTTTATGCCTTATACATAACATGGAGCAGAGCCAGCATTATCAAATTTGCTTGGTTAAGTGATCTTGAGAAAAAGTAATCTCCAAAGTAAAATTGGTGAAATTAATGGCATTTTGAATTAAAAAGTAAGATGAAGAAAGGGACAAGAAATAAATGCATTATGCATATGTTTCTTTTTTGTTAAGTTGAGGATTACAATGAGATGGGGAGTACTTAGCCATCTTTTCCCCATGACATTTGGAAGAATAACATAATCTTTCTTGAAATTATTTGGAAATTTCTGTTCATTCTATCATGTTTTGTCCCCCAACTTTGTAATGCTTCCCATGAAAAGTCATTTGTCAATTACCTAAAATCCTATCCCCCTCCATTAATTATAGCCATTATATCCCATTATCACCTCTTCTTTCTTTCACTACTTTCAAATATTTTTGTGACTCATGCACTAAAATTATGATACTTATACGATGTTAAGTCATCATAACAAAATAATATTAAATATAAAAAATATATTTTTAATATATATATATATATATATATATATGTGATCATGTTAACATCAGGAATTGCGGGATTAATAGGAATCGGTTTGGATTTATGTGGGAGGTCAAAAATTTGAATGTTCCCTATGAGAAAGACTTCATTTTCAAGGAGACTTCGGCTCTCGGCCTTGGCAGACATGTTACATCTTTGGTAATTTCTGTAAGGCTTAGTCTCACTTAGCTACCAAGTGTGCCTTACAATTTGGATGGAATTATTTATTTGTTTTTTTCTTCCCTTTTTTATTTATCTTTATTCATTCCCTCACAATAATTGAAGGAGTGGTCTCTTTCAGAAAACGAGTTTGTCCTCCTGAAATTTCTTCAACATTCATTCACTTCTCCTCCCACAAAAATCAACACCACTGCTTGTATGAAAAGGCACTATAATATATATATATATATATATATAAACTTTGACTCAAAGAAATCTAGTTTTAATTTTTAATTTTGGGATAATAAATTAGTAATCTGAGCCATATTAATTGATTGAAGGGTGCTGAGGAAAGAAACGCACATGTTTGGTGGGCAAAAGATGTATGGATTTAAAGCCAAATATTAAGGAAAAGTAATCATTTGGGGAATCTATCTTTTGTTACTAGTAGCTTTAGTGGGAGGGCTTTTTTGTAGTTTGTGTTACTAATAATGCGCCTCTATATATGTGTGCGTGCACGTGTGAAGATATGTACATGCACAGTAGTAATTAGTAGATTGTTGTTCAAAAAAAATTAAGTTTAATTAATGAAGGTAATTATGGTTTCTAAAGGGAAAACAAGCAAGGCCAACTCAATTATTAATTACAAAGTTGGCCCTTTTTAGAATCTATAAATGTACTTTATGGCGCGGGTTTCAATTTAACTCCATAGCTTCAAAATATGGATGTATTGATGAGGATGATGGAAACAGTGATAAGTTAATCAGAATTATTGTTTTGCGTGTGAGAGAGAGATTAGGGAAAGTGAGGGGGCACAAAAGTGAAGGCAAAAGAAGGGAAATGGGTAATGAATTGAATGATGAAAAGAAGGCCACAAAATGTTCAACACCTCATTTGTCCCTCTTTGCATTTGAAATGCAAACTAGGAATCATCTAGAAATTCCGGAAATCAATTTTAACACTCAATGTGCTTTATTTAGTGGGTGTTAATAACATGTTGAATTAGGAATCAAATACTCTCAACATCCCTTTGTTTTTCTCTTCTCAAAATCCCTCCCCATCCTTCAATTATTTAGATTTGAGATATCACATCTGAAGCATCGTTTTTTTTTTTTAATTTGGGGATGGAGAATGAGTTTGAGAAGAAAAAGAGAAAGAGGATTTGGATCTGATTAATTAATTTCAATTCAAATGGAAATTCAGATATTCTTAACCACACATATTTGCTATTATTTATTTATATTTATCAACTTTTGAACAGAAAAACCAATTTCATATTGGCTTGGCTCACTAAGCTACAAGGTAAATGATTGAGACAAAGTTAACAATAAATAATAAATAAAAAGAATTGGAATGTGTGAGCGTAATGGAGAAGGAAGGTGAGGTCTCAATTGATTATTGTTAGTGGCAACAACTCTATTGCTGCCACCCCAAAGAGTGTGACCCCTTCTATTTATCTCTTTTTATAATTCTCAAATTATCCCATGAATAGCAAGTATTAAAGGGTTTCCATTGAGAGGTAATTACAAAGCAAATGATTAGATAAAGTATTTTAGCAAAATTAGCAGACATGTTTAACAAATAAATAACTTAATTCATTTTCTTAACCTCTAAAATTTAATTATTTAGTCCTAACCTATAGGACTGAAGATGCTTTAATATTATACTTCTCTGGTCCTTAATATAAGACCAATTTAACTAATTTGATTAGATTAAGGAAGTTACGTAAGTTAGTTAATTATAAGAAATGTGACATATTTTTCCTAAAATACCATAATTATCTTTCTTAATACCCTTTCTTCCTCTTCTACTTGATTATGGTTGATGAAGTATCTATAGAGGTAATTTAGAGAAAATTGATAAATATGAGAAATGAGTCTTATATTTAGCACCAAAACCAACTCAACAATTGGGTTTTATATTAAGGACCGGAGGAGTATATATTTATACATGTCTCCATCTCATAAACATTAAACAACATCATTAGTCTTGCAGGTTTAATCTTATCAACCACAAATCTAAATTATTGGATTATTATTCATTGTATAGAGCCTCTTCTTTCATTATTTCAGTTCAAGTCAAAGCTAAACCCACCCAAAATTGTATAATATTAAACAAGCAAATTATTTATACCTACATATTCTGACAATTCTGGGGAAACAAGATTATGTGAAGGTTAAGTCAAGAGGAAGAGCAATCAATCATTATTGACCCTCCTAATTTTACCTAACCCTTCTAATTTCCTAATCAATCCCCACTTTCTTCTCAACTTTTAAGACTCTCATTAAATATCCTAATTCATCTTTCAAAATATCTTTTCTTTCTAACATTAATTTAGTCCTCAGAATATTCCCCTTCATACATAAATAAATTGCATGTGTGCGTGAGAGAGAGGGCTTCCAAATGATGTGGGGTGGGTTTGTAAAGAATAACTTGTTTACCTAATTATATTCTTAATAAGCATATTTTTCAAAAAAAAATTATTGAATTGCTTGTATCTAATATGTCATTTTCACTATGAACACCTGTCATTTCTAAAGAGGGTTGGTGTTGGTGTGTGCCCACTGGATTTGTTACTTAATTTTAATTGAAACGGGCCAATGTCTAGGTTCAAACCATTCCACAATTTTTTTCATTGAGAAGTCTAATCAATTATTTCATTCAATAGTTTAGATTTTTTGCATTTTAAATTTTCATATTTAAATTCGATTTTTCATCTTGAAAAGAAAACATAAAAAAAAAATACTTTTGTAAACGTCAACCTTAAAAGGCAATTATGGAATAAAAATATTTTAAATTATTTAAATTAAATTTAAATTGAAGAATATTGACTAGAGATACCTTCTCAATTTCACACGACACTGAAAAAATAAAACAACATTCTAAGAATTTTTCTTTTCAAAAAAAAAGGTGCAAGCTAAAAAGGGTGTTGGTGATCTCCTTGTTAATTATATTGATTTTGAATATTGGATCAGCTAAACCATCCTTATCACCAAATTGCATGGGACAAGAGAGAAGGATATCATCAATGAGAAGTGATTTTACATCCAATAAATCATCGAATTTGCACATGATATTGTCGGTTTCGATATCAATTGTTGATACTACTACTCCTCCGTCCTAATTATAAGAGCCAGTTGACTAATTTGAGGAGATTAAGGAAGTAAGTTGAGTTAGTTATGTGTCCTAAATAGTGTTGTCTTTTCTAAAATATCCTTGCTAATCAAGTGTATTGATTAGAACTATCATTGTTAGAAGGGCTATTTTGGAAAAATGTATAAATATGAGAGACAAAGTGGATTGGGGTCTTATATTTAGAACCAAAATAAAAGTCAAACAGGGTCTTATATTAAGGATCGGAGGTAGTACTTTCATTTAATATACGCTATGCTAATTTCTAGTATGTGTATGCTCCCCGTCTTCTATTTGTTCCCTAATTAATTGACGATTCCCTAAAAGAAAATTGCATATTTTGATCTTGGTCTTCCAGGAAATGCTCGGAAACTTCAATGCTCATAATAGTGAGGTCCTGCAATCTCCACGTATGCATCCGATGAGAGCTGAAGACACACGACAGAAGAAGGCCCCTTACACGCCAACCAATGATTATATCCTTAACATAGGAACTAATCAGGGAACCGAATTTAACCTTAAATATACT